>NC_079449.1:29250578-29395578 GCF_903798145.1 Danio aesculapii | reverse complement strand
GTGTCTAAGAATTCTGACTTCAACTGTATTACCTTTTTACCCAACACATGATATAAATTATGTATTATTTTACTTCTGTAATATATAAAATGTATTGAATGTTAAATTGACAATACTATTTACACAAGTTATCAAGTTAAATGTTTTATTTTATTATTATTTTTTTTAATTAATTAAGGATTTAAAGGATTGGGACTGATTTCACTTTCACAATCCTTTAAATCCTTAATTTTCCATACTAATGACATTTAAATAAGTTCATCTCAGAATCCAGAGTTTAAAAAAATGCATTACCATTAAAAAAATTATATATATATATAGATAGATAGATAGATAGATAGATAGATAGATAGATAGATAGATAGATAGATAGATAGATAGACAGACAGACAGACAGACAGACAGACAGACAGACAGACAGACAGACAGACAGACAGATAATAACAAAAACCAAGTAGACACTTAAATTCAATAATATTACAAAAACAAAATAAGTCAAGAAATATTATTATATATATTATTATAAATATAATATTATAAAAATATAATAATATAATTTACAAAACAACAAATGTCATAATTTTAAAATAAAAATAGGAAACAAATAAAATCTCAAAACATTAACAATAACTAAAAAAATACTAAATATTAAATCTTCTTTCAGCAAATCAGTATAATAAAATGATTTCTAAAAAAAGTAATAATGTTTAATGCTGAAAATCCAGCTTTGCCATCACAAGAATAAATTACATTTTAAAATATATTTTAATAATAACAAAACAAATCAAAAATGCTATAAAAAAATACATGAATAATAAAGCCCTGAACAGCATAAGAGACTTTAAATTAGGGCTGAACAATATATCGTTTGAGCATCGATATTGAAATGTGTGTATCTGCAATAATCACATTGCAGGATTAGATTGTTTATTAAAGATTAAAAGATAAAGATATTATTACGTTATTTTATATTATTGAATAAGATTATTTATACAATGATGACCATGTTATTTTACATTTGATCGCATTTAAATTTTGCATCTGGATACTGTTAGTCTCCACAGGAACCCATAAAGCACCATTTATTCAGCTTTTATTTTTGCTAATTTAGCTTTTAAAAATGATTCGCTTTTCCAAATAGAGCTATTTAAATCATCTAGTGAATTTATATTCAAATCACAATAATAAATTTATTTATTTATATTTATATTTATATATATATATATATATATATATATATATATATATATATATATATATATATATATATATATATATATATATATATATATAGCACAACAAAACAAAATATCGCAATGTCAGATTTTTCCAATATCGTGCAGCCATATACTTTATTTAATGATAAAGTATAATGCATTAAGTGGTTATTATCTATTATTATTAATAATAATTCAAATTCTAGACCTCAGTTTCTGAATGTTGGAGGAGATTCCAGACAAGCGGTAAATCCCATCCACAACTCCGTGTCTCTCAATGAACTCAGTGCAGCTTCTGATGACTTGAGGAACTGTCGGAGCAACACGCATCACATTTGCATTTTACATACAAATTACACACAATTATACTATTCCATTTAAAGATTTAGACAAAATAAACATCCTCAGATTCCTCTCACCATCATGGCCTGAGTTCAGCAAATGTTCTCCAAGGTCACAGCCGAACACCCTTTCCTTCAGGATCCCTCGCTGTTTCAGCTTCTGCTTGGTGGGACGGGACTTCATGAACGTGCGCAGAAATGTGATCAGCTTGCCATGCTTCTTCAACACTGCGGAAGATTTAAATAACAAAGACTTCAAAATCACTGCGGCCAGCCAGTTTTGTAGAAAACAACATAAAACATGAATGCATGAATTACTGTATATATACGGGTGAAGTCAGAATTATTAGCCCCCCTAAATTATTAGCCCCCCTGTTTATTTTTTCAACGCATTTCTAAACATAATAGCTCATTTCTAACAACTGATTTATTTGATCTTTGCCTTGATGACAGTAAATAATATTTGACTATATATTTCAAGACACTTCTATACAGCTTAAAGTGACATTTAAAGGCTTAACTGGGTTAATTAGGTTAACAAGGAAGGTTAGGGTAATTAGGCAAGTTATTGTATAACAGTGTTTTTTTCTGTAGAATACTGAACAAATATATAGCTTAAAGGGGCTAATAATTTTGACCTTAAAATGGTTTTAAAAAAATTAAAAACTGCTTTTATTCTAGCTGAAATAAAACAAATAAGACTTTCTCCAGAAGAAAAAATATTATCAGACATACTGTGAAAATTTCCTTGCTCTGTTAAACATCATTTGGGAATTATTTAAAAGATAAAAGATAAAAAAAGTTTAATAATTCTCATTTCAAATGTACACATACTGTATATTTTTATGTGATAATATAATTATATAATTTTTTTACTAAAATTAAGTATATACTCCACTCAAAAATGCCAACTGACCCAGCCGAGGTTTGAACCAGTGACCTTCTTGCTGTGAGGCGACAGTGCTACCCACTGCACCACAAATTATTTTTATACTTAATTGTAGTAAAAAAATTATATAATTATATTATCACATAAAAATATACAGTATGTGTACATTTGAAATGAGAATTATTAAACTTTTTTATCTTTTATAAAAAATATAAAATACAGTTTTCAAATGTTACAATAACAGAATATATCATAGATCTTTCATCCTCCAAAACAAACTAAGTCCTTTAAAGAGATTTTTTAAAATAAATGCTGATTTGTAGCATTTTAAAGCAGGGATTCTCAACCGGTGGGCCACGGACCACTAGTGGGCCTCAGTGAACCTGCAGGTGGGCCGCGAGATAGCTTAAAATTAACTCAGTATTTTACCATAATTTTTGGATATTATTATTATTATGCTTCATTAAAATGATCGAAGTAATGCACTTTCTCATGTTCTCTGATTGATTACTTCAAACTCGGCACAAAAACAGCTTCTTGATCGTGTCTGCAACTAGTACACGCAAGTCTGTTTATTCACAAATTATGCATGAAGTGAAAGTGAAAGTCTCTCTTTGTGTGAACTATTTAATGAATCCACATAGTTGTCCAAATTAATGTCCTGCGAATGTTTTATAACGGACGCGCACCCATACAGGAGGATCTAGCGAGGCTCAATGGTGTTTCTGCCATAGAAGGTAAAAAAAACTTGGATATGAGCTTCAGACACGCTCACTGTTCCTGTCAGCGATCTCCGAGTAATATCCAGCTGCAAACTCAACCACCATCAGATCGCCATAAAAGCCAAAAGATACGAATATTTTGTGCAAAAGTGTCTACCTGGTTTGCCCAATGAGCTGGTCACGTTAGAGGGGATTTTCTCACTAATTAGTTCCACACATTCAGAAGGAAAAAATCCCACCTGTGAAGGAAAAGATAAAACACCTGAGAATCCCAAACATATTGAAACGCTTATATCTCACTTCATTTCGACAAGGGCAAAATGATGATAATTGCTCTCTTTGAACAGTCTGAAATCTCTTAGAGGCACATCAGTGAACAAGTCTGCAAATCCCTCAGTATATATAAAATGTACAATCTTGCTGTTGCACAATACGAAATCATTATTTGAAGCCTTGAGTATCAGTAGCAATTACTTTACAACACATTTTAGCACCACTAAGATTCCTCCCTTATCTGCTGTACAGTAAGTCACTTTAATGAGGCGATGCGTTGACACAGTTGTGGCATAAAAGCTGCAAAAACAAGTCTCAAATGTATGGTAAACTCATTCTAAAGGGATGACAGTTTACAACATGTAATCTCATTACAGTGGGGAATAAACCACAGCCCCATCACATATGCAAATATATGTCGTAGACTATATAGGTTGATTATTGTGAATATAATAAAATATACATGCAGTAAATTACATTATATTTAATAGAATAATATTTGACCTAAAACGAATTATAAAAGATAAAACCTAAAGTGAATATTGAAATCATGGAAAGCTTGGAAACCCAATCCACAATAAAATAAAATAAAATAAAAGACAATATATGTATATAATACAAATAAATAGATGCGTATTAATCAGTATTGGGGAAAGTTAGTTTTGAATGTAATCAACAGTTACTTTTTATGGTTACAGTTACTTTTTAATGGTAAGTAAAGTGTTATGTTACTTTTGAGTTACTTTTTATTACCTGACTGAGGTATGATCTCTTTCAGAAATTGTTTATTTTTTGTTCTTTTTTAATGGAGGAGTTCTGCAATTAACAACACACTGTATAACCTAAACCGACATTACATAAAAAAAAAAACACATAAAAAATAATATTTTAGGATAATTTTATCCTGACCGCAGAGCTTTACATGCCATATATACAGATTATTGAAAGTTTAAAGCAATGTGTTTGCTACTTTTGTAATATTTGTCTTAAGTAAAATCAATGTACATCGAGACTACTGTGACAAATTATTGTAAGTATTTTAATTTTAATTCAGCTATTTATTTTTTAAAAGCTAATTAATTAAATAAAAAGTAACTCACATTACATTTTTAAAAAGGTAACTCAAATATAATGACTTATTTTTGAAAAGCAAATTGTTACTGCACTCGTTACTTAGAAAATTAAGATTACGTAACTCGCGCTACTTGTAATGCGTTACCCACAACACTGGTATTAATATACACTAATATCCTTTATTCATTCTCTTTTTGGATTAGTCCCTTTATTAATCTGGGGTCACCACAGCGGAATGAACCACCAACTTATCCAGCATATGTTTTACGCAGCGGATGCCCATCTGGCCGCAACCACTAATATATAATGCAATAAATAATTACAATAATAATATGCCATATACAGTGATCAGCATATACTGTATATGAGTACACCCTTCACAAATCAATCTTTTAAATTAATATTTTTAATAGGATGCTAAACAATATTATATTCGTGCAAACACATTAGTTTAGTCTGTACTGAAGTAAAATTTAGAGCTAATCTAACAAAATGACTTACAATAATGGTCCAGCAATGTGTACACCCAAATTTATGTTAAGGAAAAATATTATCCAAAAAAAATAAAAAGGAAAAATCAAGAGAAACTAATAATATATTTTAAAAATTAGTTGAAATTTTGTAGTTTGTACTTTTTTTTTTGTAATATTCACTTGATTTTAAATGTATTATCTTTCTATTTCTAAATGTTTCATGACAAAAAATATTATTTTTTATAAATATATATTTTTAATAAATCTGTTTTATTCAGATCACAGCAAAATATATTACCTAAATTCACCAAGAAATGGATTAAAACTTTCATTTTCAAAACGGATAGTACTCATTAATGCTGAGCATTGTATGTATGTTTAATAAAACTAAAGTAAACTCAATTAAAATAAAACGACAAGTATAAAATAAAATAAAGCAGTATACTACACCCACCTGAAAACCATGTTTGCCCCTCCACCAGCCGGTGTCTTCTTTAGGAGGCATATCAATCACTGACACAATGTCTCCAACCTTTTAAAGACAGCAAATTAAACTTCATTAACTAAAAATCTAACCACTTCTACAAAACTATCAACTAAACCAACCATAACATGTAACACAATAATACTAATCATATTATAAAACAAACTAAATACCTCAAAAGAGAGTTCATCTGCTGCTTGGGCAATGTAGCGTTTTATTACGTGAGCCGCAGCAACAGCAGGAACATTAATAGAGGATTCATCATTAACCAGCAGGTGGTTTCCTTTGTTATCAATCTAAGAGAGCAAAAGAGAAACATAGCAAAACGTATAAACACAAGCATGTAATCCATAACCAGTAAACCATCACCTTATGTAGTGATTTCATTGTTCCTTCTACAATGACGCTGCACCTTTCGGGGGATTGTAAAATAAAAACTAAAAGCTGAGAAAAAGCAAAGTTGCGACTGAGCATGTCAGGACTCGTCTCTTATCCTTGTTAATGACTAACTACATCTACTGTATGAAAGTGGGTGTGCACATACACTGTGTGTTATTATAAGGTCTGAAACGGCATTGCGTTTTATGAGATATTATGAGCAATTTAGTGTTGTTACAGCAGAGGTGTGAGCTCTTTTGGAAAATATAGTGCCACGCTACATTAGCTGACAATCAATGCTGTATTTAGGAGGCACAATTTTGACAGAAAGCATTCAAGTGTAGTGCAGGTTAAAAAGCTGTAGAGGTCCTCAAATCCAAATCGAATCGATCGAAATCACTTCTGGAGCACAGTACAGGGTTACATGGGTGTAATTTACTCGGGGGACATATTATTTGCTATACATATTATTTGCTATACATATTATTTGATATATATATATATATATATATATATATATATATATATATATATATATATATATATATATATATATATATATATATATATATATATATATATACACACACACATACATATACACATACATATATACATACATACATATACATATACATACATACATACATACACATATACATACATACATACATACATACATACATACATACATATACATATATATACATATATATATACATATTTATTTATTTATTTATTTATTTATTTAGATCGTGTGCCATCATTGTTACTCTTTTTGTGATTATTCGGTTTCTGCCACTGTCCAGTATTGTTGTTGCAAGTATTTTCTAAAGCTTTTACCACACAAATATATAGTATTATCATGATATTGGTCTAAGCTGCAAAATAGATTACTTTAAAAGGTATAATAACCTAAAAAAACGTGTTGTAAAATAGTAAAGTGCATTGATTTATTTATACAGACGTGGACAAAACTGTTAGTACCCTTGAACTGAAAAAATTAAAACTTCATTGCCAGTCTTTTTTCTGATTATTAGGTTTCTGCCAGCATCAATTTTTCTTGTTGTGAGTATTTGCTGAAGCTTTTGCCACACAAATATATGGTATTATCATGATATTGACCTAAGTTGCAAAAGAGATTACTTTAAGAGGTATAATAACCCCCAAAAACTTGTAGTAAAGTGTATTGATTTGTTTATATAGATATGGACAAAATTGTTAGTACCCTTCCGTTGAAGAAAATAAAAACTACAGTGGTCAATAAAAAAGAAGCTTGGCCAGAGGAGAAATGGTCATGCTCAACTGAGCCTGCATGATCTCTCTCGAGGTTTTTTCTTCTTCACTTTCGTCAATTGGTGAAGTTTTGTTCCTTGCCACTGTCAATACTGGCTTGCTTGGTTTGAGACTTGTAGAGCTGTGCATCAATGGATTTGCTCTTCAGTGTGAACGTTCAGCAGTGAAAATTAACCCCCACTGAAGTGAACTACATTAAACTTTAACTCTGAAAACTGGACAGACAGAGTTTCAGTTTATTAGAACTTCTATATTACCACAACAGAACTTCTATATCGACACAATACTTTGTAAAAGCGCTATAGAAATAAATATGAAATGAATTGAACTGAAATAACTTGAAACTGAAAAAGTAATGGTTCATCAAAAATGATTGAAAATAGATGAATGGAAATCAGATATTGATTTCGAATTTTGTGATTCACCAGAAGCATTAATAAGGCAAACTAACGAAACTGGCCTGGACAATTTGAAGGGTACGAACAATTTTGTCCATGTCTGTATATTTTAGGAGTAAATAAATGTTTTAATTGAATTAAGTTGCAAAGAGATCATACAACAGATAACATTTTATAATACAGTATCACTAGTTAATGCATTTAAATCAACAACGAGAAATAGCCATATTATAATTATGTGTTAAAAATACGACAAATTTGATAAAATTCATTAAAGGAACTTTTTTTGTTACCACTTAATAAAATGATTATGACTTTTGGTTTAAATGCATTATTAGGCATTAACATCAGCTAAGAATCATACTGTAAATTCTTTTGAAGTTGCCATTACATTTACTTTAGTTAAATTAAATGATGTAAACAAATGGAGCCTTACTGTACAGAGTTAACAAACAAAGTGTCTATGAATAGTCTTTTTATAGTCGTAGGCCATATTGACATCTGAAAATGTTAATGTTTAAATGTTTGGTGCGGTGACGAACAACCATTGCTAATACAACGATGTGAATATTGTTAAAAAGTTCACTCTAAAAGTTTAAATAACAAACAATTATTCAGTATATTTTGAAGTCCACACGATATCAATAGTGCATGTTCATTTTCACAATATATTGACTTAATGATTATTATGCCTACTGAGTATCAGTAAAAGTGAAAACAGCCTCATCGTTCATACATTTGCAGAGCACAATAACCTCAGGTTCAGCCCTCATTACACATCATTCCATAGTAAAAAGTAGCCTAACTATGCGGTTTCTAGCATATTTCTTATGAAAAACAGTAACCTGAAGGTGTGTCGATGTGTTATATATAATCACATATATCATATCTAAGTACTTCATGTAAATGCTCCAAAAATACCTAATGAGCAGGTAACACCATTGTTGCACAGTCAGTGATGAAATGGCAAGCAGCAACAGTTGACTTTAATGTCAACATGAATGAGAAAAGGGAGATGTGCACCGATAGATTTAGTGTGTTAGCTTAGGTCATTTTTCTTTATAAGGTTAGTTCAACTTCATTATTTCCTGGATTTTAAATCACCATAGTCCCTGAATGAACATTTCCCCTTATGTTTTGCATTGTTTTGCTGTTTCTTGTTAATAAGACACTCAGTTAAAGTGATTTGGTCTGAAAAAAAAATACAATCATTTTGTTTTTATTTTAGACCTAAGGCCAAACCAAACCCAACCAGTGTCCGGGGCACAGGTCAAAATTTTAGACTCAAACCCATTCGGGTCTTGGGTTGAAACTCAGGTTTTGGGTTCCAGTTGGACACATGAAGGCTTCTAAGCATGTGAGATTTGTATACCTCCATCCATGTGAGTGCTGGTCCACAGTTGATCTTATTATCAGCGATGGCTGACAGACGGGAAATATATGCAGTAAGCATTTGGGAAAGTGTCTGTGGAGAAAGTACAGGGATCAAAAACAAAGAGACAAGTTTCAACACTCTCATCCTCCCCTTTGAGATATAAGCCCTTGATCCAACAAAACAGGTTCTGTTTAGGTGCCTAGTGAAAGGCCTCGCTGTCTGCTATCTACATAGGGAACCACCTTCTAATAGAAAATGTTAACTGAAATGAGCCTCAAAAGACTGCTTTGAGTGACTCTACATGGGGTGCAACATAAAGTGTGCACTACACAGCAAGTATGTGCAAGTTTGATGCTCTAAGACAGGGGTCACCAATCTCGGTCCTGGAGGGCCGGTGTCCCTGCAGAGTTTAGCTCCAACTTGCCTCAACACACCTGCCTGGATGTTTCAAATATACCTAATAAGACCTTGATTAGCTTGTTCAGGTGTGATTGATTAGAGTTGGAGCTAAAATCTGTAGGGCACCGGCCCTCCAGGAACAAGTTTGGTGACCCCTGCTCTAAGAGATATTCAAAAATGGCAGACATGTTTCCTTTAAAGGCTTTGTTTACACTAGATGCAATTTTATTGATTCAATCACAAGTGGATGATGCTAAATATATGTGAAAATTGGGTCTAAAAGATTTTGACCACTGTCAGAGGTAATCGAAAACATTTTTGATTAGACTGCTGATCAATGGTGTAGAATTTGATGTAGCTTTTCAAATAGGCACAAAAATAAACTAACCTTTGTCTACTGACAATCTTCTTGAACATTACATTTTTAAACAATGCTGTCTATAATCTAAAGTCTGTTTTCCATTATTAGTGTTTTGCATTCACACTGCATAAAATAATTCAGTGGCTTCATAAATATCATATTTAAAAAAACTATGCTACCTACAGTAAATAAAATCACAGAAACAGTGATCCAGAAAAATCAAAACACATCTCAAAAATCCAACAGATTATTTTTGACAATATTTTTTACGTTTAAAAGTGCAATCTTGAACTGGGGAGTTATTTTACCTTCACCTTTAACTTTTTATATTACATGAACATTTCTATTTCCACAGCACTTAATGCAAAGCATTTCAGCACTGTCTTCACCAAGGATTCATGCAGACAGTGCACTCAATTTTTAAAAGCCAACTATATATACACACATATATGAACTTACCTCAGTTTTGTCCTTCAGGCTGTCTATTCGGGGCAGTTCAGGAAGCTGAGAGAATCTTCTATCATAAATACAGAGGTGCAGGTGCTTGTCAAGGACACGAAACTCTTCATAAGAACGCCTCACTGTCCACTTACGACCCTACAACAAATGAATTTGGAGGGTGAATAAAAGAAAATAGATAAAAAAATAATAGATTAAAAATAGATTAAAATAATAATAGATTAATAATAGATTTTAAAATTGATAATTAATAGATTTTTAAATAGTTAAAAATATGCAGACCATTAAACTGCCAATCAAATCTAAATGATATTAAATCTATAAAGGTACAGTATTGTTTTTAAAAATCATTCTAAATTTAATGCAGACATCACCACCTTAACAATAACAACACAAGCAACAATGTATATCTTTTTTCAGCTAATTAACAATAAAATCAGTGACAGCCAATCAGATTCCATTTCAAGTGATAGATGACAAAACTGCAGGTGTGACTATATTAAAATAAATGATATTTTTAGCTGTGGTTTATGCAATTTTTGCTATAGATAGAGATATCTTTATAGCTGTTGTTCTTGCTGTGAACAAAAGATTTAAAGTTCTAAACCACAATTAATGTGGAATCCAACATTGTTGTTTTGACGCAAGTAAAAAAGTAAAATAAATGCAAAAACTTTAATCCAAGGATGCATTGAAGTGATTAAAGAGTAACAAAAATATTAGAACAACTGTATTCACAGCATGGACAACAATAATAAATGATAATAATGAATGTAATAATGAATGTAATTAAAACGATAATGTGACACTGGAGCAATGGTGCTGAAAATTCATATTTACATCACATGTATGTATTAAAATAGTAAACAGTTATTTTAAATGTTAATAATACATTACTTTTTTGGGTTTTACTGCATTCTCAATCAAACAATTGCAGCCTTGGTGAATCAGAGATTATGGAACCAAACTATACATAGTAGCATATATCAAATACAGTTATTTTATTCTTAGTTTTTTTTCTGAAAATAGAAGAATATTCTGCCCTTAGATATAAAAAAAATTAAAAAATAAATAAAAAAGTATGAACTATGAATATTTTATTTATTTTTTTATTATATATATATATATATATATATATATATATATATATATATATATATATATATATATATTTATTTTTTTTTTTCTGTGCAATTTACATCAAAATGTAAATACAAGTGAGTTACTGTATAAACACTCTCAGACGAAAAGTTATGATATCTGTGACCTGACCTTTTCTAAAAGTACTAAGCCTACTATTTTAGTATTAGTGCGTGCATTTTACATACTATTACCACACTAATACTCATCCTTAAATGTAGGAATACATTTTGAAAAAGTGCCACCCCTGAAATAGCTTTTGCACCTATTTTTCAGAAAGCATGACTTTGGTCTCAATGGTAGTCTATAGAAGAAAGTATGATCTCTCTTTTGGCAGATGCATTTCTGTTGTGCCATGGTACTGTCATAACATGCAGTGTTTATAGAGGCTAAATTCAGCAGCTTAGATGTAGATTTCATATAACTAGAAAACAATGAGATCTGCTGGTAAGAGCTGGTTCAGAAACCACAGAGAGGGACTTTTCTGATTCCTTTCTGTTCTTCACCAGCACAAAAAAATGAAAAATACATACATATGTATATATACATACATATACGTAAGAGTATTTACATTCACAGCTTTGTCTTCATCTTGGTCTCAAAATCCTCTTTGAAAAATCCCATCTTTCCTAAACCCGGACACATTCCATGAAACAGATAAATTGCTGTGCAAAGTCTTGCGGTTGGCCTGCTGTTTGATCTGAAGCTCTTAAAGGTCTTTTTATAACTTCACCATTTCTCCAAGCATGGCAGCGGGCTTAGCTTTCGCTCTGTTGCCATAACAAATCAGTGATCCAGAGATGATATTTTTTTCTCCTCTGTAACAAAGAGGTTCTGGATTTTCAGATATTTTCCCAGTGAAGCATGCTTACCTGGCAACAGATCTGGATCAGATACACCGACTCCTTTGAGTCCAGGCCATTGTTTGTGAGGTCGTTCTGTTCATCAGTTAAAGACAGCTATGGAGAGACACAAAGAGACATTAAGAGCTCTCTAAATACTCTAATATATAAACATATATATACAATCAATGAGAGACTATGAACATTTAGATAATGGAAAACATGTTCCTAATGAAGTGATTATAAATCCCACATCACAATAATCCTGTGTGGAACAACAAGTTAGAAATGGCAAGACTGTACAGAATTGTATTATTAAGTAATCAAAACATCAATAAAAAAAAATACATATTTGACCAATTACCAAATACTGTGACAACATGTGAAACTCTCCACTAAAGGTCATGAGCTCCTGAGAGAGAATGAGAGAGATGAATTGCAGTGGCTCAAACATGACAATGGATTTTTAAAGTCTAAACAACAGGCTCCGATGAGGACAGAGAAGAAAAGTCATCTGCATACAGACATGACAGAGGGAAAATAAAGGGGACTACAAGCAAACCGCTCCTCAAAAGTGTCTGAATCTTTCTCGATTTTAGAAAGTCAAACACGTCATGGAACATTTAAAGGTGCCATATAATGGAAATCTGGATAATAAGAGTTCAGTACATGGTGACATACCGCAAGTCTCAAACACCACTGTTTCCTTGTTCTCTTGTAAATTCAAAGACTGTAAAATTCTTGTAAAAACTATGCCAATCGGAACAAAACAGAAACTCTGACGATCCACATGGGATCATTAATATTCACGTTACAGGAAGCGTTTGATCGGTTTCCAAATGAGATTACAACAATGATATTTTGCCCTTATTTTTAAGTTCATCTATGCTTGGGTTATATTTACTATGTATGTGGGACTCTTATTTAAAAACTGTCTTGTGAAGCAGGCAGCTTTGCACAACCATGGAGTGTTTACAGCTAGTCAGGATGCAAAATGCGTAATATACGGATTATAAATGTATTCAGCACCACCCTGAAGAGGCATAACATTTTTGTTAGTTTAACATGTATATTGTGAAATGTGTCACATATTAATGTTTGTGAAGCAAAAAAAGAATGCAGACTGCTGAATATCTGTGTTTAATGCACATCTAGGGTTGTAAATTGACATTTAAAACTGCTCCTGTAGTAGAATATCTTTTACTTATACATCAGAGACTAATTTACCATATTCTATCAATGCATTCTATGGCACCTTTAAGTCTACAAGAAATATAATTTTTGTATAACTGAAAACAATTTAATGTCACTTTTTGCACATTTGTCACAAATGTCCATTGGGTGAAGATAAAAAAATAGTAAACCTTTCCCTAAACCTAATCAACAGTGTTACATAAACAACTGCATAATAAATATGCATGTGACACAGAAACAGTGCCATTTTAGTTACAGTAGTTTACTAGATTTTTGAACTATACAGCATATTTACCAGGTTAGCTACTGAGCAAGTTTACTACATTGGAAAAGCCAGGCATTTGGATATTGATAAGTGATGCAAGCATTAAAATGTATTTGTTTACAATCTAAAAACACTGTATTGTGCAAGAAACAACACAACAGAGAGTTCTAAATGATTAA
Organism: Danio aesculapii; assembly: GCF_903798145.1. NCBI lineage: Eukaryota > Metazoa > Chordata > Actinopteri > Cypriniformes > Danionidae > Danio > Danio aesculapii. The sequence goes on along the minus strand of NC_079449.1, from coordinate 29,381,819 downwards.
TTGATAATATCTTTGAGTAATCAAAATCTGAGCAAAAGAGAGTTTGCTTGTGTTTCACAGCCTGTATTCTTCTCAATGCAAAACTGAAGCAAATTGTTTACTGCATAATTTAGTAGTTCTGAAAAAAGTTTTGAAAAAATATTGGTACTAGAGACAAATTTTTCAGTGAACTTGGATTTTCATTTCCAAAGCACAGCAGTTTCAATGCAACTATCCAAGTTATTCTTCAGACGCGTCCTCAAAAGTCTTCTATAAAACAATCACAGCATCGACTTGTCTCTACAAATGAGATTCTGAGTCCCAAGCCCAAAAGCTAAAGTAAACTAGGGGTTTCGATATGCAAATAAAGCATCCAGTCAGACAATCTCCTGTCTTTGTAGTGTCTGTGGTAATTTACTTCTCTGCATCATCACAGTAATGCATCATTCAGCACCAGCCTCCAACATCAAAGACAAGAACTGCTTTCTTTAATTGACAGAAGATGCCAATCCAACACTGAGCCACTTCAAAAGTGCATTAAACAAATGAAAGCATTGATTATTTATAGATCAAACTAAATGAACTAACACATCGGTTCAGGAAAGTAAACAAACTGCAGGATAAGCACTCGATTTACAGTAAATCTGTCACCATCTTGCATCATCTTGTTGTCACTTTAGTAATATGACCAAATTTGTTTGGTAGCTCCCAAAAAACAGCAGAATTAAATCAATTTATGATTAAACCAATAATATACATATCTGCACTGTAATATAAGAACAAATACAAAGGAATATAAGTGCAATAGGATCAGATAGTGTAAAAAACAAATTACTGCACAAACTAAAATAATAATACAGACATGCTAAGTGCATTAGAATCAAAGTTACTATTATAACTAATATTTTACCTTTTTTCTGATGTATTATGTAGTTAAATAAACTAGAAAATAGTCAAATATATAAATAAAATAAACTAATGTTAAATTAAATACATAAAAAATAAAATGAATAAATGCAAAGATACAGTATTTGAATTGCTACATAACATAATCATCTTTTAAGAGAATTTATATCAAATTCACTACTTTTTAAAAAACTAAATCATCAAATTTAGTAGATAATTATACAATAATAAAAAAAATGAAAGCTAGTTTTAAGATGTTACTAGCATCTGGAATAAAAATAACCACCTTACATAAATTCAAAAAATAAAATAAAATAAAGTAAAACATTAAATAAACAAAACATAACTAATAAATAAATAAATAATGTTAAATTAAATACATAAAAAATAAAATAAGTAAATGCAAATATACAGTATTTGAATTGCTACATAACAATTATCTTTTAAGAAAATTTATATCAAATTCACTACTTTTTAAAAAACTAAATAGTCACATTTGGTGGATAATTATATAATAATAAACAAAAATTTAAGCTAGTTTTAAGATGTTACTAGAATCAGGAATAAAAATAACCACCTTACATAATTTCAAAAAATAAAATAAAACAAAACACATTAAATAAACAAAACAAAACTTAACAAATATATAAATAAACTAATGTTAAATTAAATACATTAAAAATAAAATGAATAAATGCAAAGATACAGTATTTGAATTGCTACATAACATAATTATCTTTTAAGAGAATTTATCTAAAATTCACTACTTTTTAAAAAACTAAATCATCAAATTTAGTAGATAATTACATAATAATAAAAAAATGAAAGCTAGTTTTAAGATGTTACTAGCATCTGGAATAAAAATAACCACCTTACATAATTTCAAAAAAAAAAAAAAATAAAATAAAATAAACAAAACATAACTAATATATTAATAAATAATGTTAAATTAAATAAATTAAAAATAAAATAAGTAAATGCAAATATACAGTATTTAAACTGCTACATAACAATCATCTTTTAAGAGAATTTATATCAAATTCACTAACTTTTAAAAAACTAAATAGTCACATTTAGTGCATAATTATATAATAATAAAAAAAATGAAAGCTAGTTTTAAGATGTTACTAGAATCAGGAATAAAAATAACCACCTTACATAATTAAAAAAAATAAAATAAAAAACATTAAATAAACAAAACAAAACTTAACAAATATATAAATAAAATAAACTAATGTTAAATTAAATACATAAAAAATAAAATGAATAAATGCAAAGATACAGTATTTGAATTGCTACATAACATAATAATTTTAAGAGAATTTATATCAAATTCACTACTTTTTTAAAAACTAAATCATCAAATTTAGTAGATAATTACATAATAATAATAATAATAAATTAAAGCTAGTTTCAAGATGTTACTAGCATCTGGAATAAAAATAACCACCTTACATAATTTCTAAGGTACAGCAACTGCAGAACATCACACACAATATAGCATGCATGCATGCATGTGTGTTCCAACAGTAAAACGCATGACACAGCAGGCAAGGATTTCCATTTCCTCACACTAATTATAATTATCCCTCAGATAAGGAAGCAGGATGGATACTCACTGATATGTCGTCTGTCTTGTCTTATCTGCATGCTCAGGCCCATTCTGACAGATGCAATAGTTCCCCACACCTGAGCCTTTCCTTCTCCAGTCTCTCTGCTGCTGCACGCAGACGCAGTAACCCGTCTCTCACACGCACACACACCGCAAGCCCCCCGGATCATTCAAAACAAACGCCCCGATTTACAGCACAATGAAAACCAGCGGAGCACTGCAGTGAAAAACACAGCCCTTCTCCATCTTCATCTCCTGCAGTAGAGCGGTGTGCATGATGCTTTGTCTAATTACAACTGAGCAAGAGGACAAATATAGAAACAGAGCCCCCACTCCACCTTCTAAGCCCCTCCCTGCGCTGGATGATGGTCCTCCCACTGAATCCATGCAGAACGAGCAGCTTTCAGACACTGATCTCAGAACAACACAGATGAATCGGTCTCTTTTTACGACAGCAGGTTTTGAAATGGGTTTGCTTTGGGACCTCTTTAACAAAGTAAAATAATATAATGTTAAATATGTATTATTATCATTATTATTATTATTATTATTATTATTATTATCATTATTATTATTGTTATTATTATTATTATTACTACGTAAAGGTTAGTTAAAAAATAATTCAATGATATTAGACTGCAAAAATGGTTTGGAGAACAGAATCTCCTTTTCATCTCCGTTTCATGAATTATATAAATCTATAACCTATTCTAATAAGGTTTTCAAAATCCCACTTAGTGCAAGGTCGGATTTAACCAGTAAGCAAGGTAAGCAGCCGCTTACAGCCCCAGGAAATTTGGGGGTCCTTAATAAACATCTAGAAGTATAATTATATCTATAAATTGCATATGTAACATTGTTTTCTCTCAAAGTTGAGGGTCTAATAAATAAAAATGTATCATAATTATTATGTCTGCACAAATTTGTCCCTAACCACCAATAATGAAGCAGTTCAGCAGTCAAATCAGACAAAGATTTAGATTTAAAAACGAAACAATTGATTTATTTTTTGTGTTTTTTGGGGTATTTTTTTAAATGAAAACTGAGCTATATAAGAAAAAGTCAGCAAAATAAACAAACAAATAATTAAATGGTGTATATTAGGACTTGGGCCCCATGGCTGGAATTGATGGAAAGGCCCCCAAATCACTAAATCCACCCCTGACCAAATGGTACTTCACAGCAGATTTGTAATAAAATAAAATAAAATAAAATAAAATAAAATAAAATAAAATAAAATAAAATAAAATAAAATAAAATAAAATAAAATAAAATAAAATAAAATAAAATAAAATAAAATAAAATAAAATAAAATAAAATAAAATAAAATAAAATAAAATAAAATAAAATAAAATAAAATTTAAAAAATAAAAATAAAATAAAATAAATCAAAATAAAATAAAAAATAAAAATAAAAAATAAAATAAAATAAAAATCATTTTTACACACAATGCAAAAGATAGCAATGGGAAGCATTCATTGTTGTGGTACATCAATATTATCACACTAATTATATTTACAGTTGTAATATTAGGGGAGTAACTGTAAACAGTGAGGGTTTTTCGGTCCAGCACATGTGTACCAAATAAACAGTGTTGTTTTTGGCGCTACAGGTGTGGAACATAATTTTAAATATTAGTATATCTTCCTTTTAATAAATCAAAATGTATTCTTAATTCTCTAAATTTATATTATCGTCATTACATAGTGCACCTCCCATCCAAATAATTGCAAGATTTTTTTTTCCACTTGAAAGTTAAATATAGAAAATTTCTACAAAAATATAATCTATAAATATAAAAAGACCATATGTTGTCCTTTTTAAAAATATATATATAATTTATAACATCATATAACAGCTACAATTTGTTCAGTAATCCTCTATAATTTTATCATGCAATTTTTGGTTTGCATCACCCAAAAAACATCCCATCATTGTCTGTATATAACCAAACTTAAATGAGAACTAAAACTGTTAACTGGATCCATCTTAATCAGACTGAACTCACTTAAACACATATTGTAATTATAATTTTGTACATTAGAACATCTGAGGAGTCATCAACATGTTTAAATATTTTTTCCAGAAGAGAATATTATTTTGACATCTTTATAAAAGTATATTACTACTGGACACTGTATAAGTTAGCACTGAAACAAATCTATACAAATCTGATGGCTGTGTTAAAACTAAACCAAAAACTAAACCTTGGAAACTTCCTCTGGTAAAAAAAAAAAATCCAACTGAATCTATGAAAACAATCCCTGTGCAACAATCAACTCAAAACTTCTTCAAATACTGCATAAAAGACATTAGTGCATTTAAGTTTGCAACAGCAGGTGTTATTTGCAGCTCTGATGAAATTGGGCAAAAAAACACCAAAGGTCAACAACCACACTGGGGCTAAACTGATTGTTTATGTCACTCAACCAGTGGATTAAAATTCCACTTGTGTAATAAATTGCAGCACAAGCTTTTATGGACAGAGGTAGCATAATCCACGAGGAAATTCCTCAAGTTACATAAAAACTAGAAAGAGTAACCCAGTGATCAAGAGTTGATCCTTCTCCATGTGGAGCCAGAGCTCATCTACAGTGCCATCAATTACACAAGGCCTGACAGCCATTCAATCGCGTGTCATGCATCTTCTCCTGAAAAGCAGTGCAAGGTTTATTGCGTGTCTTTGAGATGAGCCCAAAGTCTTGGAGATCAGAATTTAATCAGGCTTCTCTTCAGGCAAAAATATAATAAATCATAATCCAGTGCTGACCCATTTCATAATGGAGATCCTGGATCTGGATAAATCAAAACATATTCTGAGGTTTTCAGTAAACTGTACAAAATCACAAGTATTGTAGTATTGCACTGCAGATTTTTAGAACATCTATAATAGATAAAAATAAATAAATAAATAAATAGTAATAATAATAATAATAATAATAATAATAATAATAATAATAATAATAATATATATATATATATATATATATATATATATATATATATATATATATATATATATATATATATATATATAGAGAGAGAGAGAAATTTAATATAATAATAGTAATATACAGTTGAAGTCATAATTATTAGCCCCCCTTTGAATTTTTTTTTTCTTTTTTTAACTATTCCCCAAATGATGTTTAACAGAGCAAGGAAATTTTCTCAGTATGTCGGATTATATTTTTTCTTCTGGCGAAAGTCTTATTTGTTTTATTTCGGCAAGAATAAAAGCAGTTTTTAATTTTTTAAAAATCAATTTAAGGTCAAAATTATTAGCCCCTATAAGCTTTATATTTTTCGATAGTCGACAGAACAAACCATCGTTACGTTATACAATAACTTGCCTAATTACCCTAACCTGTATATATGTATATGTGTGTGTGTATGTGTGTGTACACAACCCCGTGAATTATTAGCTTCCCTGTTTATTTTTTTCCCCAATTTCTGTTTGACGGAGAGAAGATTTTTTTTAACACATTTCTAAACATAATAGTTTTAATAACTCATTTCTAATAACTGATTTATTTTATCTTTGCCATGATGACAGTAAATTATATTTTACTAGCTATTTTTCAAGACACTTCCATACAGTTTAAAGTGACATTTAAAGGCTTACCTAGGTTAATTAGGTTAACTAGGCAGGTTAAGGTAATTAGGTAAGGTATTGTATAGCGATGGTTTGTTTTGTAGACTATGGAAAAAATATATAACTTAAAGGGGCTAATAATTTTGACCTTAAAATGTTTTTTAAAAAATTTAAAACTGCTTTTATTCTAGCTGAAATAAAACAAGACTTTCTTCAGAAGAAAAAAATATTATCAGACATACTGTAAAAATTCCCTTGCTCTGTTAAACATAATTTGGGAAATATTTGAAAAAAATGTTTTTTGTTTTTTTATGTACATATACACTTTCAATTAGTTTTTTTTTTTTTTAGATAATTCATAATCAATACATATCAGTTTACTGCACCTTTTAAACAACAAAAGTCAATGTTCACGACTTTTAATGAAAAACGAGGAACCATTAATCTTACTGTCTGCCAAATTTAAAACAGGTTTAGAGATATTCACCTGTAAATATTTTACCTGTAGTGCCTATTTTTACTCTGAGGGTAAAAATTAGTCTTTTCTGAGGGTCCTCAAAATGCATTTGTGAAATTTCAGCTCAAAATTCCCTACAGACCATTTATTATACTGTATAATATTAATAATTCCTTACATTTTTATAGCGCTTTTCCGGGCACGAAAAGCATTTTCCACATTTTTGGGAGGAATCTCCTCATCCACCACCAGTGTGCAGCATCCACATGGATGATGCGACGGCAGCCATATTGCGCCAGACCGCACACCACACACTAGCTGATTCGAGGAGAGAACTTTGAATGTCCACAGAGAGTCAGGACCTCAGACGCATTAGGACCCGCACAGACCACAGGTTGAGCGCCCCCTGCTGGTCTTACTAACACCACTTCCAACAGCTTGCTTAGCTTCAGTGGGCGGTCATGTGATAGTTGCAGAGAGCTAGCTGACCCTCTAAGTGTATTTAAAATCTCTCCACTAGCAATCATAGGTGTGGATACATCTGTACCAGCTCAGCTACTCTACTCTCCTATTCACGTGTATTCACAAATCACGTGGCTAGCTTGTTGTTCTTCTGTCTGACTTCCATGGATATATGATACAAATCAACTGCACATCAAAGGAGGTGCAGTTCCAGAACACACCCTCTGATTGTACATCTGCCACAGATCAATGGTAACTCAAAGGTGTTTCGAAGCCAACACAAACTTACTCAGAAAGTTTGCGTTGGTGAGTGGTTTGAAATTGCAGAAAATTATCTTTGTTTTTTTTTGTATTTATCTTTTTCATTCTTTCTTCAATTTCGTTTGAAGCATATTAGAGCCTTATAAAACAAAATAAAGACACAGTGTGTCATTTTTTTTCACCACTAGAGGGTGCATATTCACAACAAACAATGATAATGCATCAGGGTCCCATTTCAGAAAGGAGGTTAAGTGAAAACTCAGAGTATTTTAACCCTGAAATGAGAGAAACTCTGGGTTTTCTATTTCAAAATGGCAGGTTTGTCAAACTTGAGAAAGCAGGGTAAGGGCGTACTCACACAATGTACAGTTTCCTTGAACCAGGCCAAAGCACGCTTGTCCCTCCTCCTGTCTCCCCTGACGGCCCCCACTCACTTTACATTCGCACTCACTTTACATTAGTTTCTGTCGGTCTCCTCCCCTTTTTTTAAAAGACGAAGCGGAATTTCTCGCCTCAGCCTTACGTTTCCACCCACCTATTTTAATGCTCATTTTGGATATGTACATAAAAAAAAATAAAATAAAAAAAATAAAATAAAAAAATAAAAAAATCGGTAGATGGAAACGTCATGATGCACATAACTTTTGAAAATAGGCATAAAAAACATGCACATAACTGAGTAGGATAAACTTTTCATTCAATAAGAAAAGATGCGCATCAACTACGATGGAATTCACGGAATAAAACATCTTAAATGTTGTTTTTGTCATTCTAAAACCTTAACTGTTTTAATATTAGTGTTATCATATTATTAATTACCTCCAGAGCATCTGGAGCGTGTCAAGAGTGTCTGTTCTCTGCATCTCATTGCTTCAAACGCCACCAGACATTCATTGTGTGTCGTCAATAAAGAAAAGATTGACGCAGCTTCTTCTACCGCAGTAAATTCTGTTTTTACAGTTGATATTTGGCGCCAGTTAATCAGGAAGTGATGATTTTGTTGTCTTTGATTCGTTGGATGGAAACAGTGTTTTATTCGCACGTCTTTTATGTGATTGTCCAGTTTTGCGCATCAATTTAATTAGCATTTTTGGATGGAAACATAGCTATTGCCTACATTTCAGTCACACAAAAACAAAGTCACGCACGAGAATAGCTTGTCTTTTTTAATGAATAATTAGCTTAAATTTACTGATCTTCGACAGGGACATGTACTGTAACTAGATTAATGGGATTATTACTCGTTCTAAAAACAATTTTTTAGTTCTGTTTAAATTCTAAATGTCATATCAACCTCTACCACTTGATCAATAAAAAAGGCAGACACACAGGTGCACTTTTATATCTACTAAAAACTCAATTTTAGAAATTTTATTTTAAACTGATCAACGTGTGTAAAAGTGGGAACTCTAAATTAAACTTTTCCACTGAACATTAAGTTAAGGTTATATGCATTCTTGTTTTGTCAGATTTGTTGTAGAAACTATGCAGTAGCCTATTTTATGTAATTTAAAGCAATTACATCTGAGATAGCTTCAAAATTATGGCCAATTCCCCACTTTTTCAAGTGAAAAGTTAATAAACGTCACACATTACATTACTTTTTTGTATTATACTTAAATATTTAAATACATCAAATGTAAACTTGCGCATTAACTTGAGCAGCTATGTTTTCCCACGCTAACTATCTCTGTTTCACTGATACAGTGGTGCTGCTTTTTTAAATATATGGTCATATTTGTTATAACTCTGCATGAGCACATCAAGTTTAGGTAGAGAAAGAAATGCTGATCTCTTTTTCCAGATGTTGCCATGATGACTCGTAATATCTGCGTTCCATTGATAATGCCTTTTTATAGTCGCGGTGTGTGCGCTTAACTCTGAGTTAGTCTACTCAGACTTGAATGACCTAACTCGGATAAGCTATTTTGAAACCGAATGTTTTGAATCTCTCTGTAAGTCAACTCAGAGTTCAAGTTTAAACTCAGAGTTGGTTGAACCTCCTTACTGAAACAGGCCCCAGGTCTAAAGAACTCAAAACTTATTATCAAAGGTTAGAATGAAGCAGAGTTAGGCTGACAGCCCTCAAAGCAAACCGAGAGCACTGGAGCAATTGCTGATGAGTGACAATTGCTGATGTGTGTTGCATAATAAAAGCAGTGAAGAAGAAACAGTGCTGTATATTGTACTAAATACATGTTGTGGTTCTGTTATAATGCTGCTCTGAGCAGTCTAATAAAACACACAACATCTTAAACACATTAAAGCATCTTTGGTGTTTCCTTGTTTTCAGTAAAACAAAACTAGAAATCAAGGCTGTATCACATCACAGGACACGATCCGCCACTATAAATGTATTACCTGCTTGAATTTGAAAGATTTTTCAGTTTAATCATCTGAAGGTTATGCAGCTATAATGCAAGACTCGTTCAACCTATAATAATAATTCTCTTTATTCCTTACACTAGATCTAATAGTACAAAAGACAGACAAAACAATACAAAAATCACACAATATACATTAAAGGGCACCTAGGTTACCCCTTTTTTTCAGATTTAATATGAGTCTTTTGCGTCTCCAGAATGTGTCTGTAAAGTTTCAGCTCAAAACACCCATCAGATTTTTATGATACCTTTTATTAAATTCTAATTTATACATTTTTGCACCAGGAGGCTGTTTTGGTGTACTGCTCCTTTAAGGCTAGTCCTCCCCGCCCACCGTTTCTACGTGCCTTTCTGCGTGCCTTAATCTCCTCCCTCGGCAGATTCAGACAACAGACAGACATTAAGGAAGCAGATCTGACGTAGCGTTTGTGATAAATAATACAGTAAGAACGACACGCACACACACACAGACACACACACATAGACACCACACGCACACACACACTGAACAGACCTTTTATTCCCGGTTGCTTTGCGCTCGTCCTCTCTTGTTGATATGATTATACACGTGACTACTGGGACATGTGAATACGCGCAGCTGTCAATCAATTCGGTGGGCGGGGGTACCGCACTCCTACGTCAAGTTGTGGTCGGTCTGAAAACCGCTCCAATTGGTCCACCGCTTTTATGTTGTTAAATTGAAAAGAAAGGGCTGCGTGTGTTTATATCACCCCAATATGACGGTCTATACACCATACATGCACATATGTCTGTCCAAACAGCTTGAAAAGTAGATTTTTCACCATAGGTGCCCTTTAAAAAAAAGACCGTTATGCCAATATTTCATTAAAGGTGACTGAAAATGCAGACTAAGTCTAGGATTTATCAATAACTTCAAAATGCTATTCTGAGAATTCTCCAACTGACAGATAAACTTGAAGATCAAATTTCCCATCTAAAGGAAAAAATGATCCAACTCTTACATTACAAAATAATTCACTTGCACTACACCGTCTATGTTTTTTTAAGAAGAATCCTCAAACAATCATTGTATGCAACCTGCAGCTAATGGAGACTCTCTTTTTTTAAATTATACCACAGGGGAGCTGTGTATAACGAACTGCAGTAAGTTCTAAAGAGGTTTACCTTAACCTGCCCCGAACAGAAATAAAACTCACCAGCATATTTGCTTCAACATATAACTTTCGATGTTCCCTGTACATATCATCATCATCACTCATGTCTTCAGTAATGACATGCCCTAAATATTTAACAGTTTAACATTTAAAACTTGCTCTGCCAAATGAAAATCTGGAGAAATCGAATCTCTATGTTCTTTGGTTCTACAAGTCATATAAACACTCTTTTTTAAATTATATTGCATATAATATCTCTGCCTAATCTGCACAAACATTAAAGAGCCCCTCTTATGGGTTTTTGAAAATGACCTTCCATGCAGTGTGTAACACAGCTCTAAGTGAATGAAGACATCCAGCTGAGGTTTAAATCTAAAAGTGCACCTTGTATAAAACTTTTGATTCTTTAGCGAAATACTTGACTCAAGAGCTGAATAAACAAACCGAGTTGGGTTTGGATCTATTGTTTGATTGCATCGACGTCGATATGGTACATCACCAAATATGTACTTTCAGTTCCCGTAAAATGTGCATGCACTTTCCCTCCACACACTAGCGGAGGATCACAGCACTGATCATGACACAAAGATGACGATCACTGACAGATGGAGATTTGGTTGTGGGGAATAAAGGGTTAAAGTTCATTTTCACAACAATACCACAGTATAGCCAACCTAGAGCTGTGTATGTTCCTGTCATTTTTCTGATTTTTTAATACAATAGCCTATGCCACAACGCGGGATTCGTCTGCCGTTTGCTATTGAAGGAGAAGCAGAGACTATGGGACTTTGTCAGACTTTGACAAGGACTTTGTCAGTAACTTTTACAGTTCAAATGGACCAGTTTCTTCTTCCTCCAGATCATAACATGTAAGTGTAATTAAAATTGTTGCCTCGCTTTTTGTAGTTTGCAAAATATGCATTTAATTGGGTGTTATAAGTTGTAATCGCCCCGCACGGCTTGTAATCACGTATCTATTATAGATCAATGTTTGTACTGTATTTCTCAGGTTAAACCTTTATGGGCTATTCACATATCCAAAACCACGTTAAAAATGTGATGCGTGCTTCTTCCTTTACCGATTTAAATGCGTTTTCTGAACTGGAGATCCTCTGCTGTTTGCCTTTGCTATGGCCACTATCAGCTGTTCCTCACATGCGGCGTAGTCAATTTTCAAAATAGTTCAACTTTTGCCACCGTGTGGATTAATACTGAATGTGTGCCATTGTTATTACTTTGGGTTAGGTTTAAGAGTAGAGTATATGCTGGTGTTAACTGCATTGCTTTATTGCATTCCTGCAGTGGGCTCTGTAGCTACTGTAGCTGTGGTAGGCATTTCTTTGTCTTGTGCTGAACCCAGTCGACCAATCGCAATAGACTTGGTCATCGGTCCAATCAGCCCAGATTAGCTTCGCGCTAAGGTGGGGTTTGGGAACAAATGAATCGCTGAACGATTCATATGGGAGTCGCTGGGGTAATTAGGTAAAAATAAATGCAGATTATAAGACAATGAAAGTGTTTTGTTGACCTTACACGCATATCAGCATGTTGTTGGAGACCCCCAAAACCAAAATATGACCTTTTTTTAATGCAAAATAGGGGCTCTTTAAGCAGCTGCTGAAAACCAGCGCTACTTGGGGAAAAGATAACTAAATCATCAGCATACATGTAATGATTTATTATAGCATCAACAAGCACACAGCCAGCCCAACAAATCACTTAATTCCTCAGACAACTTGTTCATGTAAACATTAAAAAGAGCATGTGAAAGTAAACCGCCTTGTCATACTCTATTACATACTTTAAATGTATCAGATAAAGCATTGCCCCACTTGATCCACATACTATAAATGGTTGCTGACAGCAAAACTGCTATTCTAACTAATATTTTACTAATAAAGTGTGATGTTGAGACCCTATTCTTGAAATCAGCACCACAAAATTACTAAGAAAAAAAAGTATTGGACATCATTCATCAAATATATAACAGGGCGGTGTTTTTTGCCTTGTGAATTAACCTCGGAGAGAAGAAGTATCAATATTTCTCACACAGGTCAGCAGCACTGTTTGTGCATCTCGCTGAATCCGGCAGGTTTGTGTCTGCTTTAATGAAATGGTGTTGAGTGAAGGCCCACCCCTCTGTCTGGGACGATTTATAACGGAAAACACAGAGAATTAATCAATGTCCCAACCAGCTGCTCATATAGAGACGGCTGTGACTGTTCTCAGATCAGTGAAAGCTCATCACAGCATCACAGACTTTGGCCCAGATCTTCCTCCATCTCCATCTCTCGCTGCACTAGCAGGGAGGAGGCAGGGATCCTGAAAGCTCCTCTGTAAACCTGAGCTGAGGAATGTGGAGCATTCGCACCGCCTCTGGGAATATGCAGCAAAGCTCTACATGAACACGCCACAGAATGGATGTTAACTCTACACCCTATTCTACTGTATGACAAAAGGCTACACACAATGTCATTCTACAGCAGTCTAAACAGGATTTGAATACTTAAACTACAAATAAAAGCGTGAATGCCATTGTATTGGAGACTATGAAATATAAAAGCAGAGCCAGCTGATAAAAACACTGTTTTTGGCCACCGTGTTTCGTTTAGGACAGTCATTTAGGTTTTAAATATAACAAACCTCTCATAATTATATAGACACATTACTAAAACAAAATAAGAGTTTGCTGTATGAGGTGTAATATTGGAGCAATAGCAGTGTAGTGTATGACCTGAGGGCAAAACATGAATCTTTCTAACATTTCATCTCTCATAAACATCACAGCCAAAGACATTTTAGTGTCTGCATCAAATAACATTACAAAAATTATTATAGATATTATTTTTAAAAGGTAAAGTATTCACTTCAATCTTACATACTAATTTAGTTAAAATTAGATCAAATTATCAGGTTAAATTGTTATATATACATATATACGGTTTAAGTCAGAATTATTAACCCTCCTGAACTATTAGCCCCCTGTATATTTTTTCCCCAATTTCTTTTTAATGGAAAGATTTTCAACACATTTCTAAACATAGGATTTTGTTCTGTAGGTTTGTTGTTTAGCTATAATATTGTGAATCATGGATTTTGAGTATGCAATGATACAAATATTGTAATGAAAATGTATTTTTTATGTTTTGGACAGTTGGAATTTCATTTGATTACTGTAGACATGAATAAGTGTATGATGATAATTAATGTTATTTTCCTGTGAAAAAAATGTTTTTAAAAATGAAGGTAAATATTGCTTGTGTGGTTAATTATAGTATATTGAAATGAAAATGAGATAAAAGGGTGGAGTGAGAGGATTGTGTCACACACTGAGGAAGGCATTGTGCCGAAACGTCTGTGTTTTGCATGACCTGAAGAATGTAAAATAAAAATTATGCAAAGTAATTATTTATTGAGTGCGAATCATGACCTACTAAATAATATTACTGACAAGATTAATGCACCAAAAAAGTTTTTAAAAAAACACGAGTGCGCAGTGCAAACTTCATTACTCAATGTGTTCTGTAGACAATCGAAGAAATAAAAATATTGGTTAGGGGTGCTAATAATATTTACCTTAAAATGTTTTTTAAATAATTAAAAATTGCCTTTATTCTAGCCGAAATAAAACAAACAAGAGCAGTGCTTCACACACATATAGACTTTACTTGGGCAGGCTGCCCAGGTATATTAACTGCCGCCCAAGTATACTTAGTGCCACTTTTTTTTTTTCTTTTTTACTATTATTATCATCATCATCCTTTTATACTAGTTTGTAGCCGCCTAATATAACCAAACATCCATGATCGATTTATTAGTGGAAAATCTTCTCTCCTTTGCCCGTTTCATTCTGTGTGCCAATACTTCCACAGTCTCACGTGCTCTGCAGACCAACAGAGATGCGCACTTTTAGACACTTTTTGGACAAATTTATCTGGCCCGTGTTTCTAAATCTCCTAAAATGTCCGGGATTTGGTTTTTGCTTTCTAAAGCTGCGATTAATCGTATTAGTTTTTGTATTACCTTTTTACTTAAGCCTACTTTCGCATGGCTTTGCAGCTGATTCTGCACACACAGTCGCGAGAGCGAGAAAAACATTAAATAATTCACTCTTGAATCTAAATGATTAAGAAAAACTTTACTATATACTCTGAGAAGATGAAATGACTGGTCTAAACTGGCTGCAAAATATATGTACAGCATTAGTTAATCAACGCATTTGCCTTATTTAAATAATCTACACGTTTTAATTTTGTAATTATTATAAATTTATAGAGATGTTGTCTGTTTTACTCTCTAACTGTCATTTATTTCTCATTTGCTGTATATTTTATTAATTTGGTGATGCCATTAGGCTATATTACATAGGCTATTCTATTTACATATATAAAATGCTTTGGCACTCATGTTTGCTTTGAACTTGAAGGAAAAGCAGATTTTACCTGTCAATGGGCGAACATGGCGTCTGAATAGTATAAAAGTAAGAGAAATAGCAGATTTCTTCTTTTATTTCAACTTTTTTTTTTTTTACTTTAACCCATTTTAACCTGTTTTGTTTGTCACATTTAGTTAACTATTTATGTTATGTGGGTAAATGGTAAGTTTCAATCCAGCTACCACTGCAAGTATATTTCAAACCTATGGGAAGCACTGAAGAGTTTATCCAGATGAATAAAATATTATAGAACATGCTGTGAAAAATTGATCTATTAAACATTATCTGGGAAATATTTGACTCATAATTTTGACTTCAACTGCATATAGCAGGGTTTCTGCAGGATTCATCAAGTCAAATTTAGGACTTTTTAAGACCCTTTTAAGATCGCTAAGAATTAAATTTTAGACTTATGCAGGGTTGAGATTTTTTCTAGCAATATCATGAGGAATCATGCAATTGTTTTTAGGTGTTATTTCCTGATTAGGGAATTTAATTTGAAGAAATTGCTGTTAAAAAAACTTAAATATAAAAAAGGTTTTATTGAGATGTACTGTTGGTGATTGGATGGATGTCGGCCTAACTGAGTTGTTTGTTAGAGCAAGTTTACTTGGACAAAGCAAAATTAAAACCTACTTAAAATTATTTAAGGCCTACAACCCAATATTTCAGTGAATTTAAGACTTTTTAAGGCCTAAAATTTTGTTTTTAAAATTGAAGACATTTTTTAAGACCCAGCGAACACCCTGATATAGACACAGATTTACTTAGAAAGGTATATTAATGGGTGCCCTCTGCAAATCATAATAATAATGTATGATTGTGATACATAGCAAATGTAAAATTCCTGCCCATAAATCCATGTACAGTCTTTTAGTTTATTTCTTTTGTCCTCATTAGAAAAAGTTTATTTAGCATCCATACTTTTCATACAATTTCCCCCTAGCATTTACACCAGACAGACAAAAGGCCCATCAGAACTAAATTCCTGCTGTCTGATATGCGAGCACTGGCATAAAATCATTCACCAGCTGAATTGTGCATGAGCTTAGAAATCAACAAAAGACAAGCTGCATTAAAGATCATTTCTTTTTGTTGCTTAACTCTCACGTTTCGAATAGGAGATTATCTGTATTCCTCTGGACTCCTCCAGCCCGGTGATGTGCTCAGTGACTGGATGTGATCTAACAGAACAGGAGTCGACCTGTGTGACCTTGAAAGCTAAAGCACACAGGAAGATGAAGGCGTGCACAGAGCTGAGGAACATGAGGGCAAACGTCCTGTTCGTCAGCTGTGATGTCATAACCAAACCAACAACCTTTCAGAGCAGTATACTGTATATACAGCAAAGTTTGAGGAGGGGCTTGTGGTATATTTATGGAAACGATACATGCTGCTCTCTGCTGGAAACCTTCAGCATAACAACACAATCTGGATGCAAAAAAAGTGCTGCATTTTGAAACAATTAAAAAAATTAAATAAAAGTAGTTAGACAGAGATGAGGGTGAGGGTGAGGATGAGGATGAGGCTGACCATTCCCAAATGAAAGAAATGGAAACCAGATTTTCCAGTTAAGCCCCTAGCATCTTTTCTGATAATGTTAAATCACTCTAGAATGTACATGCACAACACCACCATGCTCAAAAAGCCCTCTGGCAGCATAAACAAGTGAACTGACTTGCATTGAAAGGTCTTTGTGTACGTTGGTTTTTGCATAAAACTTATGCAAATCACTGTTTCCAGTTCACAGACGTCGTTAATCATCATGGTTACAACGGCTAAGAGCATATTAACATAGAACCGCCCACATTTACATATTACTCTACATTAACATATTGTTTGTTAAGTATACAGCATTCTGCCCTGTGCTGATAAAATGCAAACTAACCAGTACTATCTTGACACATCTACATAATTCTAAAGGCACACTAGCAAAAAAAAGTCCAATAAGGCCATTTAAAATTTAATAACAACTACTTTTCCATTGCAAAGTTTTTAAAATAAATGTTTAGCAAGGACGTTTAGTTCTAGGTCTTGATATTAAGATCCACCAGTATGCCCAATGTGTGTGGATTTCAGCAGTGGCATGTAACACAGTCACACTCAATAGCCACTTTGGTGGGGTGAATTTTATATAGGCTATATATAGGGGTGTAATTGATCACAGTTGATCCATGATCCATAAATGGCATCAAATCAAAGTTCACCGTTAACTCCCATGACATGAAATTTGCAAGTGATTTAAAATCAAACAAGAGGATGCAAAAGAAATGTGTAAACACAGACAGCATTAGATAGCTTGCAAATATTAATTGATACAACTACTGTACACCCAAAATTATGTTCGTCAAAATCCCAGTCCTTGTGAGTATTCGCAAAAACACAATTGTTTATCCCTTATGTGAAAGAGTTGAGAAAGACAATACAGTTATACAGTATTAGTATACTGGATCTGTGCATTAGCTCTTAAAGTAACCACAGATTATCATCACTGAAAATAAGGTAAAAATCAATTGCATTTTTTAACATTGATAAGGGTTCAGCTACAATTCTGTATCAGACTTTAATTATTTCAGTTACTTTTTATCATATAAAACTAAATTGTGGCTGGTACAAAGCTAAGTAGCTACTGTAACTACTAGCCACAGTGGCTTGTGAGCAAAAATGTTCATATCAAGCTGTGGATATTTTATTCCAAAAGTTTAATTTGCTGTTTTATTACCCACCTCCAGGCCATACATGATGTACTGTAGGTGGCGTTTTTTCTTCAGCACAACATTATCATTTTTAGCTAAAACCATGGCCCTTGGCAATTCATAACATGTAAGTAAACATATACTGTGTGTATGTTAATGGCTGCATAGAGCTAATGCAAATCTACATTTCTAGTCCCAGTTCCACCCCAATATCAATGCCATTAATCATTATGGTTTCTATGACCATGGGAATATTAATTTCTGAATGGCCACATTTATACATGCTTACATAAACATATTGTCTGTAAAGTATGCTGCATCCTGACCTGTGCTGGTTTAGTGCCATAGTATACGTTATTTAAAGGCACAGTAGCAAAAACAACCTGATTAAAATGGTCAAGTAAAAATACTAAACTGGGAAATGTTGGATGAAGATGCCTTAGAGTATGTCATAAAATGTTATCAAAAAATCTAAAAGTATGTTATAAACATTTTAACAAAATGGGGAAATGTAAAGAATATGATCAACATGAATTTTAAGTATATATTTTATATTGCTACCATATATCGTATTAAGACTATATGTTAATCGTGAACCTATAGTCAAATTAACAACTCATGAAGGGTTATGTGACTGAAAGACTGAAAGTATTGGTGTAGACTGGAGTAATGATGCTGAAAATTTTTAATTACCACCACAGAAATAAATGACATTTGAATTGAATTATATTAATGATATCTAAAGTAAAACATTGCTGTGCTTTTCATTAAAAAAACACGTCTGTTTAGCTGTGCCTTTCCTGAATGAGCACTGTGCTACATCTGACACATCACACTATTTGTGTAATTCTTTCTTTTCTATTTTTTTTCTTCCATTCTTTTTCTTTTATTCTTTTACATTTTTATTTGTTATACTTATTGTATTTCATATTCTTTTTATTCGTGTATATGTAAAGCACTTTGAAATACCATTGGGTATAAATGTGCTTTATAAATATACTTGCCTTGTCTTGCTAAATAAATGCATTCTGCATGACCAAGACACCTTTATTATGAAAAACCTACAGATCCCAAACTTAATGTTGTACAGGAAGTTAAATTGTTATATTGTCATTCATTTTCATTAAATACACTCATCGGCCACTTTATTAGGTACACCTTACTAGTACCGGGTTGGACCCCTTTTGCCTTCAGAACTGCCTTAATCCTTTGTGGCATAGATTCAACAAGGCACTGGAAATATTCCCTCAGAGATTTTGGTCCATACTGACATGATAGCATTATGCAGTTGCTGCAGATTTGTCAGCTGCACATCCATGATGCGAATCACCCGTTCCACCACATCCCAAAGGTGCTCTGCTGCATTGAGATATGGTGAATGTGGAGTCCATTTCAGTACAGTGGACTTCTTGTCTTGTTCAAGAAATCAATCTGAGATGATTGGCGCTTTATGACATGGCGCGTTATCCTGCTGGAAGTAGCCATCAGAAGATGCGTACACTGTGGTCATAAAGGGATGGACATGGTCAGCAACAATGCTCAGGTAGGCTGTGGTGTTGAAACAATGCTCAACTGGTACTAATGGACCCAAAGTGTGCCAAGAAAATATACATCAGACCACCACTGCAAGCCTAAACAGTTGATACAAGGCAGGATGGATTTTATGTTGTTGACACCAAATTTTTCACCCTACCATCCGAATGTCGCAGCAGAAATTGAGACTCATCAAACCAGGCAACATTTTTCCAGTCTTCTATTTTCCAATTTTGGTGAGCCTGTGCGAACTGTAGCCTCAGTTTCCTGATCTTAGCTGACAGGAGTGGTACCCGGTGTGGTCTTTGAAATACACAGACCATCCCGTCTGGCACCAACTACCATGCCATGTCCAAAGTCACTTACAATCACCTTTCTTCCCCATTCTGATGCTCGGTTTGAACTGCAGCAGATCGTCTTGACCAAGTCTACATGCCTAAATGCATTGAGTTTTTGCCATGTGATTGGCTGATTATAAATTTGCGTTAAAGAGAATTTCGACAGGTGTACCTAATAAAGTGGCCAATTAATGTATATAGTTTACAGATATTGCTATTATTTGTGAAAATGCAGTGTGTATAAATGTAACCGTTTGTATAAACAGTATAAATGTATGGTGATGAACAATTACATCAAAATTCACGCAACTTGCCTGAAGAACTGGCCTGCGTAAAAGCAAAAAACCTGACCTGCGTGTAACCTAAACCTAAGGCCTAATTTCAACATGATGGATAATCCGCCACCAACGAAACCAAGACCACAGCCAAGAAGAGCCTAATTAACACATTCCTGTCAACCATGAGTAATCATGAGCTTCGGCAGGACTGCATTTACCACAAAACCCTTACCTGCACGGAGCCAAAGTCAACATTCTCATAATGGAAGTGGGCACATTCTGCCAGCTTGGGAAAATGGCCTTTGGTGAGGGACAGTCTGCAATACAGAAAGAGCTCATCAGTATTCTCCCCCATGGGTCTGAAAGAGACAAGACAGAGAAAGGACTCCACATAAACCTTTGCTTTAATGCACATAAACACCTACTTTTTGACGTTCTTGACCTTCATGCTGGCCGTACTGACACATGAGCGCAGGGAAGACTCGGCAGGCAGTTCAGGGACCGTTGGCGCACCTCGTGCCTGTATATACAAACACGCACATAAACAGAAGATTACACAGCACTCTAAATGCATGAAGCGTGACCTGCAGAAAGCTAGTACACACACGCACCATAACAGCAATGGCGTCCTCCCAGCCTGCGGTCTCTGCTGGCTGCAAGCTCCTGTCTTCCTCCCCCTCATCCTCCTCTGGGTGGGGCCTTAAAGAAGAGAGAAGCAGAGAGGGGTATGGTGAAATAAGCTTCACATACATTACATACAGTACAGTACATACCTCTGCATTGTATCATTCGATCATTTCACCAGTGAAATTCCAGAACTAGGATTATCTTAAAGGAATAGATCATCAAAAATGACAAAATACGATGCTGTGCAGAATAGTGTTGACATACTTTGAAATTTGTGATTTTTTACATTTATTTCTTTTATTTATACAGTGCATCCGGAAAGTATTTATAGCGCTTCACTTTTTCCACATTTTTTTAATGTTACAGCCTCATTCCAAAATGGATTAAATTCATTTATTTCCTCAAAATTCTACAACAAAATATCCCATGATGACAATGTGAAAGAAAGATTTTTTGAAATTATTGCACATTTATTAAAAATAAAAAACCTGAAAAAAAATAATAAAAAAATCACATGTACATAAGTATTCACAGCTTTTGCTCAATAGTTTGTTGATGCACCTTTAGCAGCAATTACAGCCTCAAGTCTTTTTGAATATGATGCCACAAGCTTGGCACACCTGTCTTTGGGAATTTTTGCCCATTCCTCTTTGCAGTACCTCTCAAGCTCTATCAGGTTGGATGGAAAGCAATGGTATACAGCCATTTTCAGATCTGTCCAGAGATGTTCAATAGGATTTAGGTCTCGGCTCTGGCTGGGCGACTCAAAAACATTCACTGAGTTGTTGTGAAGCCACTCCATTGATATTTTGGCTGTGTGCTTTGGGTCATTGTCCTGCTGGAAGATGAACCGTGGCCCCAGTCTGAGGTCAAGGGCACTCTGAAGCAGGTTTTTACTCAGGATGTCTCTGTACATTGCTGCATTCATCTTTCCCTCTATCCTGACTAGTCTTCCAGTTCCTGCTGCTGAAAAACATCCCCACAGCATGATGCTGCCACCACCATGCTTCACTGTAGGGATGATATTAGCCTGGTGCTGAGCGGTGCCTGGTTTTCTCCAAATGTAATGCCTGGCATTCGCTCCAAAGTGTTCAATTTTAGTCTTACAGACCAGAGAATTGTGTTTCTTATGGTATGAGAGTCCTTCAGATGCCTTTTGGCAAATTCCAGGTGGGGAGTGGCTTCCGTCTGGCCACTCTACCATACAGGGCTGATTGGTGGACTGCTGCACAGATGGTTGTCCTTCTGTAAGGTTCTCATCTCTTCACAGAATGCTGGAGTTCAGACAGAGTGACCATTGGATTATTGACCACCTCCCTAAGACCCTTCTCCCCCAGCTTAGATGGCCTACCACCTCTAGGAAGAGTTTTTCACTTTTTCACTGTTGTGCTCATTGGAGCTTTCAGAGCAGTAGAAATTTTTTTGCAATCTTCCCCAGCCATGTGTCTTGAGACTATCCTGTCTCGGAGGTCTACAGACATATTCTTTGACTTCATGCTTGGTTTGTGCTTTGACATGCACTGTCAATCCTGGGACCTTATTTAAACAGGTGTATGCCTTTTAAAATCATGTCCAATCAACTGAATTTACCACAGGTGAACTCCAATTAAGCTGCGAAAACATATCAAGAACGATCAGTGGAAACAAAATGTACCTGAGCTCATTTTAGAGCTTCACGGCAAAGGCTGTGAATACTTATGTACATGTGATCATTGTCAGTTAGTCATTACTACGCTGTGACAACGTCATGAACTGGTACCAATTTGATCATATTCAGGGCAGACAATTACTTGTCCTTACTTGCCCCATAAAGGCAGTATATTTTTATGTATGACGTATTTGGAAAATTGATAGCAAAATTAGGCAAATCCAACTTCTTACATTCAGTTAGAGGCATCAAAATTAGGTTGGGCCATTCAGTGGACATTTACTCAAAACCAATTAAACTCAAACATCTAATTCTCTGCTGTACAAAAAAATATATAGGTCATGGTAAGTGATTGCCTGGCAACTTTGCAAAGTTACACTGTAGCAAATAAATTTTTCCGGTTGTTACGACGTAATAAGTTACATCGTCACAACGAAACTTTGGTCATCAAAATACTTTGCAAATACACACGATTAGCTGGGACTGTTAATTTTCTTTTTTTTTTTTTGATAAATACATTAAACGTAACATTATCAAAATGACATCTTCACAAAAAAAAAAAAAAAAAAAAAATTATGTATATATAAATAATTGTGATGTTATATCTGAAAAGTTATGTGGAGACCAGGGTACTAAAATGCACGTTTTCATTAAAAACTTGTTAAAAAGACATTGCAGTTACATTGAATAGTAAATCATGAAATTACCAAGCTATTACTAATAGAATATTGTTTGTTTGTTTGTTTGTTTGTCTTTGAGTTTGTGTGTGTTGCATGTTGAGTTAAGTATTATTATCTCTTTTTCTTTTACCACCCAATCTTTCTAATTTTTCCTGGCCTTTTAAAAGACCTTTTAAAAAAGCCAACAAGCCATTCATTCTCCCCCAGTTACTTTTTTCACAACTTTGGCTGCCTAATCATACAGGACATGCAGGCAATAAACAAACCGAGTTGAGAGGCACCACTCATTACCCTGAACTCATGACCTGCGAGTGAACAAATAACCAAACAACAAGTCAAAGTTAACCAAGGCCAAGCTGTGTCAATAACACTAGAGTAAAGCTGCTCAACAAACACAAGCAAGTCCTAACACATTTTTAATGTATCCATTAGAATCTAATACATAGCCATAAATAAAATGGCAAAAACAAATGTACTAATGGAGAATCTGGACCTTATATAAAGTCTTTAGATTGTTACTGAAAATCAGGATGTATACTAGTAACACAAACCTATTATGTGACAGAATAACAGTTTACTGTATAAACCAACTGTAATGAATTAACCATGCCTAAAAGCAAAAGCTTGATAAAATGATCCACTCATTTCAGATAACCTCTGGAGCATTACCCAGGTCACCCTGCAGCTGAGAACAAGGCCGAGAGGGTCGAAACAAGGAGACGTTACAGAAGATCAGATCAGTGGCAGTAAAAAGCGTGCTATTGTATGTTCTGAGACACAAAAGGATATCGCTTCAGTCAGTCACAAATGAATCCACCCTAGGTAACAAAGAACAGGTCCTGAAATATGATGCGCTCCAGGGGTAAGGAAAGGTGAGCTGGAACAGCTTTAAGGATTGGGAAGCCTTTAGAATGGGAATAAAAGGCTAGAGTTTAGCCAATTCATTCAGTAGACAAAAGACAAAGTCAGTGATTTTGTTCCAGAACATCCCACACTCCCCCCTTTCCTCCTCCAGATTAGACCACAGTGAGATTGAACGATAATGCCCGAGTCTGTTCACGGAAGAAAGAAGCAAAAGGCTCAGTGATTTCTGAGAATGTTTGGCATTAGATTTGTCAGCTGTTTTGTCATGTTTTCTTAGTTTATGTGTCAAAAAAAGCATTAGTCAATGAAAACTGTTAACATTACATTCATATTAGTTATTCTGCAAAATAATAGTTAACGATGATCAAAAAAAACATTCTCAAAAGTAGAACCACAACTATTACTGACTGCTGTCATTCCATGAAATGTACATGATTTTTTAGAAAAAGTTCCCACATCAAATATCCCCTTAGTCAACCAGATCTTTTGTTTTAGTAAAGTTTTAGTTGGCTTAAAGTCTAGACATTTTAATAAAGATTTAGTCAATGAAAACTGCTGATAATTCAGTCTTTTTTAGTCATTCTGTTTAGTCAACTATTACTCATTCTGCACAATAAGGGTCATGATGGTCATGACAGTTTTTCTTTTGAGAGTAACAACAAATGTCAATTTACTATCTGAACTACTCACTCACTATCCTTTGGCTTAGTACCTGATTTATCAGGGGTCACCAAAGCAAAATGAACCACCCTACTTGAACTAACCAAGTTATAATAATTATTGCCATAAAAATGTATTTTTAATAGGGACCTACATGGGTCATCATCAGTGGTGTAAAGTAACAAATTACAAATACTCAAATTACTGTAACTAAGTAGTTTTTCCTCAGAAATTGTAATTTACCAAGTAGTTTTCAAGATGTGTACTTTTAATTTCCCTCAAGTAAATTTTTAGTGCTGTATTAGTACTTTTACTCAATTACTTTCCTTCAACCTGAAGTCACTACTTTATATTTGCCTGTCTATGAGGATTAGAAAAATCTGTTCTGTGATTTTTGTCCATTAAAATCGCATGTAAAAAGTAAATCACATCATACTGAACTACCTCAAGACAAGCAGCAAAGTGTTTGGAAGCATTAAAAGTGGTCAAGAATATGTCCAAAATCTTTACACACAATGACTGAGAGACTGAATGTCACTGATGAGAAGATGACGCATGTATTCTGTATAAATGCACTACAGAATATTACGTTTACACAGACGCATCAGCCATTCACAGAATAATACTCATTACTCACTACTCTTAAGTACTTTTAAAGGGCTACTTGTACTCATATTTGAGTAATATTTACAACAGATACTTTTACTCTACTTGCAATACATTTTTGGGCAAATAATGGTACTTTTACTCGAGTATGTTTCAGTACTTTTTCCACCACTGGTCATCATACAAAAGCTTTAAAGAAATTTTACAATTGTAACTTACATTACAATTTAAACCATTACATTAGATTTAAAACTTAAAGTTAAAACTTTTAAAAGGTTTTATAAGTGTTGATACAAACATGATTATTTTATTTTAATACAAATATAGAAATTCTACATTGTATAGTATCCTATTCTATGTTTTGTTCTGCATGCAGGTTGAATTAAATGGTTTTGATCTGGAAGAAAAAAATTTGGATATTAGATATATTTTAATTAATATAATTATAATAAATAAATTAAACAAATAAATGATCAACTACAGTACTTAAGAGCACATTTCAACAATATCAAAACAGTTATTACCCTAATACTTTGTAAGAATTACATTTTTTATGTTTTTAATTAATAGCTAGTAAAAGAATGTCATTAACTATCACATTAAAGCACGCCTGTTTCCCTAATGTGGTCCAGCATGTTCATTCATTGATGCCTCTACCATCCTTGTTATCATCTCCGCTGGGCACCAGTTGCGCACAAATCACCCCTGTAATTTCATCCTCAGGGGACAAATTCCCATCTGCTGCATGCAGCGCTGGTTAAATCTGCTGTCTCAGAAATAAAATAAGGTGACCAGTCACATGACACAGGAAACGCCTGAGAGTGCAAAAACCAACACTACATGCACACTGCACCTGATTATGCAGACATTCAGCCAATTGTGAAGAAAATGCCTCATCTAACCTTGCAAGACAAAACGCACGCTTTAATGCATAACTAGCTGCAGGCAAAAGCCCACAGACAAGGTGAAGCGTGCAGGCTGTTACTTACCCTTCACAGGGATCATGAGTGCTTGCGTCTGTCGGAGGTGTTGAAGCTCTGGCGTGTGTCGCTGCTGCAGTCCTGCTGCTCGCCTCCATGATACTGAGTCACTGCTACAGCTGCCCGTCTGTGAGGGAGGAGGAGAGAGAGAAAGAGGGGGAGTGTGAGAGAGACACCGGACTTCACTTTAGTGTCTACACCTACAATACAGACACTGGATGAGGCCCTGTGGAATGCATGAGCATGTAGCAAACATGAACAGGTTTATTTAGGTAATTTTGACATAACATTGAATAAATTTATTCATACATACTGTACATAGTTTGTTTTGATCAAATGAAATAGGCAGTTCATTGCACTGTGATAACCAATGAAAAAGCAGGGAATAAGCCAGAAGGAACGTAAAATAAAATAAAATAAAATGAGATAAAAAAAATTATAATAAAATAAAAATAATATAAAAATAATAATGAAATAATAAATGTTTTTAAATGTAATTAAATTAAAAATAAAATGAATCAAAGATGATTGATTCATTTTATATTAACCACAATCATTTAAATAAAAAAATAAAAATAGAACCCTAACCTAAGTTTTTATAGGTTCAATTAAATTTTATAATAGATCATGTATATTAATATCATATCAATATTAACATATGATATATCAATATTAGAAATTAAATCAGTCAATCAATCAGTGATACGTATGTATAAGGTGGATTTGTTTACATTGCATTATTACAGCACCCATAAACAAAAACAATAATAATGTGTGACCATATAGCTTTATTCATTTTATTCACAACTGCCATAACAGCATCAAAGTCTATGCTGATAACGATAAATTTATTCATTTAGCACAGCCTTATCAAATTCATGCACAGTTTACTTCCAACTCTGCTTTAACACACTTACCTGTAGCTTTCAAACAAGCCTGAAGGACTGAGTTAGTTTGATCAGGTGTGTTTGATGAGTAACAGCTAAACTGTGCAGAGCTGTGGCCCACCAGGAACAGTGTTTGACAATGGTGATTTAGCAGATATTTTTTTCCAATTCGTCTAAAAGGCTATGTCAAGTTTAAGCGAGTTATTTTAGTACATTCTTTTTCAATGAATAAATCAATTCTTAAATGTCATGGACATAAAAATTGGACTTATTTCACCTATACTTTAATACCAATGATGGCTATATTTATTACAATAATAAATATGAGGTGCAACTAGGGCTGTGCGATTTAAGGAAAATATCTAATGGTGATTTTTTTGACAGATATTGCGATTTCGATTTGATTTGCTATTTCATTTTGTGGTCAAGCTTCAGGTGAACGATCTGTACCAGAGCTTCTTATTGCTAAAATGCAGTAAGTGTTATTTAAAAAAAGTAACTAAAAAGATATTAACCTACTTAAACATTTAATCAAATTTATTTTTAAATATTCAGAAAATGAAACAAATTTTTCTCTAGAGCAAACAGTAAACACAAATAAAATGACCTTACCTTTCTGTAAACAAGTTGAACTCAAATTAGGGAGATAGTGGAGCTTATTTTAAAAACAAAAAAAATTATTATAAAAATACAGAACACTCAGCAAACTTACATGGCTAAAACTGCTCTGAAATTGTACTTTGCTTTTGCTTGCTACTAGATTGAGTGTCACTGGCAATATTTTGAGTTGACTTTTTAGCAAGACACTCATCACTCAATTATGCTCACTCAACTGGCTAAGACACACAGACGGCAGCATGCATTTGCTCTGGGCAGGGGAAACTAAATAATACACATTTATTTCATAATTGCTGCCTCTTGCGATTAGCTAACTGCAATAGTTCAAATTACAATTCGATTTCGATTAATCGCGCAGTCCTAGGTGCAACCATGGCTTCTTTTATGAACTTTAAATACTATTGAAAGACTATTGGATCAAATGTTATGTTAATGTGAATAAATAACTAGAATCAGTACTTTATATTTTAATAACAGCATCAAATGATTACTTAATAAATAAATAAATAAATAAATAAATAAATAAATAAATAAATAAATAAAAACAAACAGTCACATTTTACATACTTTCCAAAAACGGTGTAGAAATATTTGCAATAATTAAAAATTCACTGATTACTGATATGGGCGACATGGTGGTTCAGTGGTTAGCACTGTCGCCTCACAGCAAGAAGATGTGTTGGTTCGAGTCCCAGCTGGGTCAGTAGGAATTTTTCTGTGGAGTTTGCATGTTCTTCCCGTGTTCACGTGGGTTTCCTCCGGATGCTCCGACCCCCCCAGTCCACAGACATACACTATATGTGAATTGAATAAACTAAATTGACTGCAGTGTGTGTGAATCAGTGTGTATGGATGTTTCCCAGTACTGGGTTGCAGCTGGAAGGACATTCGCTGTGTAAAACATATGCTGCATAAGTTGGCGGTTCATTTCGCTGTGGCGACCCCTGAAAAATAAAGCAACTATGCCGACAGAAAATGAATGAATGAATGATTACTGATCTACAGTATCGAAGAGTTTTTCATTTATATAATGACATAATTTCATTTATGTTATGTTTGAACATAATAGATTTATTGGCATATTTTTTATTGCTGTAATGACATCAATGGCTTTATTCATTCATTCATTTATTCATAAAAGAAAGAAAGAAAGAAAGAAAGAAAGAAAGAAAGAAAGAAAGAAAGAAAGAAAGAAATTTATCAGAACATAACAACAATAAATCACTTTTTAAATCCACATAAATCTACTTTTAAAAAATTGTCAGAAATGATTTATGTCAGAAACACTGTGTATAGCCATTCAATCAATGTAACTGAATTCAACCGGAGTTCAAGAAAAAAAATCTGTTGGCTAAATGGAGACTGCCGTCCTTGAAATACAAATAAACCTAAAGAAAAATCAATGACAAGGACAGTTTGTACCATGTTTACTGATGCATGAACACAAGACTTACACGGGACTTGTACAAGCAATGTTGCAATACGCTACGCCATTAATAATTCAAGTGTGAAGCATAAACAAAAGGAATATTCAGTCACACCCACAGTGACTGTTTAAACACCACAGTGAGAGAAACCTTAGTAATCCTGACGTGCACAACATTTATGATCTACTACTGGAGGTCTCGGAGAAGCGAGATGTGAAAACATATTCCACTCACACTCTACAAACTGTCAAAAGTGCTGACGAGGAGAAGCTTAAAGTTGAGTCAGCAGAATGAGTCCTCTATGTGTGCATGCAGATACTGTACCTGAGAGGACAAACGTCACCTTGAGCACAAAACGCACACAGCAGCGCCGGTGATTAATCCACACATATTCACACAGCCACTGAAATGAGTATATTTTCCCTCCACACTAAGCTATTATCTTAAAATAAGCAACAGATTATTGTTTTGAGGTCAGAATTAAAGAATATAATGAGGTCTAAATAACTATATCTAATAAAAAAAAATATTGCATTTCTTTAGACTATTTTGAGGGATGTAAACAAAAACAATGGTCCCAACATATTTCCTGTTTTACATTTATACTTTCTAAAGCTTCCGAGAATAATATAAAATAATTGAATAAGCAAATCCAGTGTTAATGATGTGACATTTGCAGTTAAAATTTACGTTAACATTATATTAAAACATCCGTTCATATTTTCAAAAACAATTAACCACAGAATGATGTAATCAGAAAAATATCAACCTGTAAATATATTTTATAGTTTAGATGAGGAAAATAAACATGCATTATGGATGTGATTAAAAAGTCTGCAAGATTACAGTAAACAACATACTGAGTAGAAAAATCTGTGAATTAAACTGCTCAACCCAAAAGAAACTTTGCTAATCAAAAGGATAAGAGTTGGCTCTCTATTGAACAAACATTGTTGATTTTATTTATTTTTTTACATTTTTGCATTTATGAGGAAAAAGCTCTGTTATGGATGTGACACATATGAAATTGCTACTTGTGTGACTTTGGTTAATCAAATATAATTGTTTGCAAACGCTGAAAGACATATTGTTGAGTATTTTTGCAGTAAAATACAAGCCTACAACATTTTTTTTTCGCCATTTACTTTTTTATGGCAAGGTTAACATTTGCATGGAATTGCTTTAATAGAAAATTAATATTTTTATAAACTTTTATTAAATATTAATATTATTAAACAGCTATATATAAACAACTGCTTTTTAAATGATCAATACTGTATGAGTATACGTTTTGTGTGTTCCAAAAAAAGGACAGAGAGAGATACAAAGATCAAAGGCAAATGTAAAAATGTTTATAGATAGATAGATAGATAGATAGATAGATAGATAGATAGATAGATAGATAGATAGATAGATAGATAATAAATTATCTATTTTACTTTTCAGATTTATAGATTTGATAGATAGATTTTATAATTATAGATTTATCAGATTTATATATATAAAAAAGCATGAATAAACATTAATGGAGTTTGGTCCATATCTTCAAATGAAATATGAGACTTAAACATCTTATGTTGCTGGTGAGAAGAAGGGAAATGAATGTAACACCCAGTCAAAAAACAGTCTGTGAATTCAGTACTATTGTTACAGAAACAATTTGAGAGTTAACTATTGATTAAGTTTATACTGAACATTTGTCAAACGCCCAAAATATCGTATTATTTTATCCCACATTTAATCCAAACCAATTTGGAAGTACAGGAATATGTTTTCTGTGCACAATGTGGAATGTTAAATATTTGTTTACATATTTTTTTCAACATAATATATATGGTTTTTTTTTTTTTTACAGAATAACAGTGGTACTCATATCTTGTGACAAGTACAGCTATTTTTGTTCGACATTCAAATGCATACAAACCCTTGGAGACAAATAGACAGACAGACAGGGGAAAAAACTAATAATTTGAAAATGCATCATGGAAACATTAATAAATGGTCCCGGACCTTTGGACAGCACGATTCAGTGAGCAATTGAACTTTATGTATTACATCATGTTTGCATGACATCATCTGCTCGACTCGAGTATGGGATTGTACATTATGAAAGCTGATGTTCATTGATGTGGTTGCTAAGCGACAGATTGTCATGCAATTTTGAATATGTGATGAGGAATGTTTACAGAAAGTGAATAACATGAACACAGAGTAGGCTTGCGTTTACCGTTGCGTGACTAAGGAGGCGAGTAAGTGAACTTTAAGCTAAGTGATGTTGAAATCTTGATTTGGCTGGTAATAAAAAGAGAACAGTTGTCATGGGCAACAGTATGTGACTTCCGGTGAGGGTTTTTAACGTTTAGTTTCTTTATAAAGACTCGTCGTGGATGTTTAAGTTCCGAAACACTAGACTAAATGTTTTCAGCGTGTATATTATTATCAGTTATGTAACGTGAATAACGTGACAGTATTTAAGGAATTTACAACGGCATATGTTTGATTACAAACAATTGTTATTTATGGAAGAAAGTATTACTAGAAAACACTGACGTATATTTTTGGTCGTTTACAAGTGCGCATGCTACCTAAATCGCCAGCATAAAACAGAAGGAAAGATCAACATAGCTCACCTGACTGTGATTGTTTCAGCGTCACTGGACCAAACGACATCCGAGAGATGTTTCCCTCTATTATACAGGTAATCCCATTACTTTGAATGAGTGTGAACAGGCATCAAAAATGGCACCCTTCATCGTGTGTGAACGTGTTATCGGTGAGTGAGTAAATGAAAGTGCTCCTTCTCGAGGCAGGACACATGAAAACTTCTTTCTTTCCTTTACGCATCACCTGATAAACTGAGTGCGCGTGTGTTTGGGGGCGTGGCTATGAGCAAGGTGGATATAGGATCCATTTAACTCTTTGTCCTTACCCGAGATATAAATCTGAGCAACATTGAAAACTTTTTTTAATCATGTTTAAAAAATTGACATAGGCTACAAGTTCAGCCTTTTCATTTTAAGACAATTTCATGAAATAGTTTTTAATTTTTTTTTTATTTTAATAATAAAAAAAGATGATTGTTTACAGAAAAGATATATATGGCCATTTTTCAGAGACTGAAAAATATATATACATATATATATATATATATATATATATATATATATATATATATATATATATATATATATATATATATATATATTTTTTTTTTTTTTTTTTTTTTTGCAAGCTTTATGTTTAATTACTGAGTTGATATTACAGCCAGATCAATGTTTTTGTCTATTAATTTTATTTTAATTTTTGCGAAGCCAAGTAGTAAGCATATAATTTATATCTAGCCAATAAATTCACTGTAAACCATGGCTTCACTGCATGTATTGCTTTCATAGCAAACAGTTACTCCCTATATTTAACAAGGTTTCACAAAATAAAAGTTTCTTTGGCTCAGTACATAGATATTTACATTAGATGTCGCCTACCCTGTTGTTATCTATTGGAAGGAATGCGTCAATAGAGCTGCCATTTTGGTACAGTGTAGCGCTCTTTTAAAATGAATGTGGAACCAAGATGTTGTGGAGGACTGGCCACCCAGAGCCAGAGATATACACATATGTACATATATCTATGAGCGGGAGTTTTCCCGGTGGTCAGTGCGCAAATATTTTTTTTAATTACAAAAGTTATCATTTTACATCACTTTTCTACATCGATGGATAAGTGACCGCACCGCATTGCCGAAAAAGAGCTTGTATTTGTGTGTATGGAAATGTATTATCATCCCTCCCTGTTAAATTTGATCTAATTCGTGTCCTGAAACACACCCCTACTGCCGCTTTTACTCTAATTCTAACGGAGGGAGCGATTCATCTGTGAATGAATCTACGTTATGAACGATTAGTTCACTTAGCTGACAATAATACAAGTTTCTAGCACTGCAGCATCTTGTTGTCATATTTCATATACATTGTTTGCTTATTTTATTAAACAAAACCAGCATAAGCCTACAGTATATTCAGTGCGAGTTGGTGCTAATTTGCATTTTGGTCACTGGAGTAGGTGACAGTATTACATATCATCAATACTTGTG
Source organism: Danio aesculapii (assembly GCF_903798145.1). Taxonomy (NCBI): domain Eukaryota; kingdom Metazoa; phylum Chordata; class Actinopteri; order Cypriniformes; family Danionidae; genus Danio; species Danio aesculapii. The sequence continues at coordinate 29,348,662 of NC_079449.1, read as the reverse complement.
TAGCACAAAAGTTTGTACCATACAATAACCTAAAAAAAAACGAAATCTTGCCTATGAAATGTTCAGTCTTCCTGCTTTGTTTTCTTTGTTTGCTCGTTACTACACTTGTACACATCGCTAAATCCAGCATCTTCACATTGGCACACTGTCTTGACTAGTGCGGTTAAATGACATTTGTCCTGGGAGCACTGTACAAATGTGGCGGCGCTATTGACGCATGCTCAGGGTCCGTATGCAACATCTAGTGTATATATCTGTGGGCTCAGTACTCATAATAGTGGAATGGTTGCCAAGCAACAGTCACAGGTGTATGTGCTGTACAACAACTTCAAACATGTCTCAAACAATCAGAATCAATGACTGGAACTATCCGTTTTATAAACATGGTTTTGTTAAAACACTTTTTCAGCTTTTTATGACACTGTTATTATGTAACATGTTTTGTTTGGTTTGAACAAGTCAATGGTATAGCATAGTGGTATATACTGTATAGCAGTGTTTCTCAACCACGTTCCTGAACTGTAAAACCCAAAAAGTTAAGGCAACTAAAACCATTTAAGGAAACCGATTGCAACAAACCATTAAAGTTCAAAATCTAATCCTAATGAGTACTGTGACTTAATCCATTTGAGTAAACAAAGCAATTTGAGCACAGTAAAACCCAGTAAATGAAGAGAACTCAAACCGAGTACTGTAAAACCCAATAGGTTAAAGCAACTCAAACCGTTTGAGGAAACTGATTGCTACAAACCATTTGAGTAAAAAAAAAACTAGTACTGAAACTTCCACACTGAATTTAAAACTCTTTTCAAATGAGTAGAATTAACTTTCAGTCAATTTTGAGTTACTACACTCATTTCATTTGACAAAGTTGACTGTTGGGTTTTACAGTGTGGAGGACCACCAACACTACATGTTTTGGATGTCTCCTTTGTCTGCCACACCCATTACAGGTCTGTCTCTGCTAATGATCTGAATCAGGTGTGTTTGGTTAAGGAGACATGGATGATGTGCAGAGCTAGTGGTCCTCCATAAACATGGTTGAGAAACACTGCTGTATAGTATAATTGTCTGATTAGCCTACCATCATTCAAAACATCTTTTGTATTCCACAAAAGTCATACTGTTTGGAACACCATATAATATAACATGGATATAATTTTTTTAATCTGCCGTATAGGTGAATTGAATTATGTAGTAGTGTATGTGTGTGAATGAGTCTATATGGGTGTTTCCCAGTACTGGGTTGCAGCTGGAAGGGCATCCGCTGCGTAAAACATATGCTGGATAAGTTGCCAGTTCATTCTGCTGTGGTGACCCTTGATGAATAAAGGTACTAAGCCAAAAGAAGATGAATGAATGAATGAATGAATTTTTCCAATTCCAAAGCAAAAATGACAATGTAAATGTTAACCAAAATGAGCAAAGCCTGTGTCAGCTTTGCATTTGGCAAACAAGCATCATCATCATTGTGAAAACAGTTAATAATCTGGCATATACCAAGGCGTTATCAGTGAGATTTATGCCAAGGTTATCCATTCTGTGTTAGTCACTCACTTTAGATAAACAGGTGTGTGAGAGGGAGTTGTGTTGGTTAAGGACTCTGCTCCTAGATTAATGCTTATTTTCATATATGACAAATGTATCAGTCATCCTGGCAAGCTATTAAAAAACACCTTTCCTCAAAGGCATATGATATAAACAGCAGGTCAAATTAGCCGGTCAGATTTAACACAACGCAATAGTGGCCTCTAGTGGCCACCACAGGTTCTTAAAAGATAACTCGTCAAGAACAAACTCTCATATATTTTTTTTATTATATCAAAATACAAAAAGTTTTACGGGGTTATTACATGGACCAAAGCGTTGGAAAATGTCAACCTAATAGAGCTTGCCAAAATGTGCATATCTGGGCATCTGGTGATGTAAACAATGCAAATTGAACGGCTCCACTATACAGAACTTCAATTGGGCTGTTGAAGACAGCACGCAGACATACACGCACATACACACATTTAACACGCCATGTTTCATTCCCAGGTCTGGTATTGATGTAACTCTCAAGGACAATTCATTTGTCAGGGTAGCATATTAGTTTTGATTAGGGTCTTATCCTTGAAAATAATGCAAGAAAATGATCAAAACAATAGAATAAAAATAATATAACAATGGAATATCCTTTATTCTCTAAAAATGCCATTGCTTACTGCAGGGTTGTTCCCTTTTAAAATCAAGATGCTGAATCAAAGTGTCCAGCTGAGTTATTGTGGAGGTCAATGTCATAAGTTGGTAGTACAGATATACGAAACATCGTTAACATTTACTCCTAGCAGCATGAAGACACTCCAGGCACCATATCTTAAGATCTGAGTATGTGGAGACACCGAATGCCCATGAAAAATACTGTTACGTACTAATCAAGGACGAGAAGATATAGAGGCACACTGCACCTTGTTTCATAATCAGAGTTGTCTAGCAATTTCTTGGAGAATTCCTTAGCAGTGGCTGAAGAATCAAACATTACATCATAATAATATTGTACATAAGGCTTTGGTACAGCACCATACTTTATAAGAATAATACCTGAAATAAATGAGATTACTTAACAAAAGAAGCCTCCGATCAAGTCATTCAATCAGTCAATCAAATACATCTCAAAGAAAAAAACAAATAATTAGTGACTTTTTTTTTCTTCTTCTTCACACAAGAACAGTCTCTAATACATTTCATGGATAGGATGATCAGAAAGCAAGAAAATGTTTGCCCAGAACACATTAAATCATATAATCTGTAAACAATATACAACACAATTCAAAAGCACACAAAAAAATGCAATTTGAAATATGCTTCCAATAAGCTCTAAGTATGAGGTTTAATGTTAAAACAGTCGTAAATTAGTGCATAATGCAGTATTACATTCTAGGTTTTCAGTGCTGGTTAATATGAACAGCAAAAAAATCAAGAACAAAAAGTTGTAGGCCTACATTATCTGAAACGAGACAGACAGGTCCGAAAGAGTGATCTTGATTATGTACGGTTAGTTCTGTTCAATTAACAAATCAAGGAAAATAAAGTTTCACGAAGCACCATAAGAAGTAGTAAGCACAAAACTGATTACAGGCAATCAAAAAGTTGATATGACACTTCCTGCAAATGGGCCCTCTCTTATAGAAGCAAAAGGGGGGCGTGTCTACCTGTACAGTATCATATTCAATCAAGAGAAACTTTTCAGTCGAGTCGGGTTCTCCCTTTTAAGACCAGAGGAGCTGAATAAAATGCCGTCAATCACCATTCACAGATATACCGCGACACTTTACAAGAGGATGCATCGCTCCACCTTGTCCGAGAAGAATACTATATAACAGAAATGTCACGTCAGACCGCCTGCTTGAATTACCAGGCTCTTTCCATGCTAAACGAAAAATTTACTACCATACCGTGTGTACATTTCATGGATTTTACATTGATATGCTGCCTCAAAACTGGCTAGTTCTAAATACGCGGGCTTTTTTTTTATCCACGGAGGCAGCAAACGCGTTCGCGTGATAACGTAAGCACATACTGAATGTCAAAGCCGAAATGTGTTTAACACCTTTTCGTACTGAAAGATAGGACCTGCCACGTGAGAGAGGTTTTATTGCTTGCGGTCCTACTCACAAGGAGAACTTGACAACGGAAATCACGACGGAGCTAAGTAAGGTTAGTTAAAGACAGAGGACTGTGCGTGAGTTTGTGTGTTAACCTCTGAACCACAGCACCACAAGTTCAAAAAGACATAGCACCAAGTCATAATGTGTACAATGTGCCTACATCCTTGCACGTTATATTTCTAGGTCATGTAAACATTATGTGGTTGTTGTAGGACTTATGAGTTCTTGACAAGACACGTAGCAAAAAACAGAGTTCTGTCTAAGTTTATCACTTCTCTCCTGACAGCTAAATCAAGGCAGGTAAGTAAGAATATCTAAAAATAAACACTGCCCCTTTCCTTTCAGAGACTACACCATTAAAGCAGCCTTACGATTTGAAACAAGAACATTAGTTATGACGAAGACATACATGGAAATTAGCAATGGAGTCTGCTGACCTAATAGCTGAATAGCTCAAATAGCTACAGTGAGATGTTTGAGCATTCATTTTCATGTCCATAATAGCTAAAAAATAAAGAAGGGAAAGATAAGACAACGTAAACAGCCCTTTGGGCACTCAAGTCAACTCTTATCTAAACTCAAAATGGCTACTACAAATCTCTATACACAGAAATTCATCCCAGTTTCGTGCTTCCAGCCTTATTCAAGTACTGCATGAGATGTCATTCACTTATTCATTTCCATTTGGAGAAGATTCGTTTTGGAGTCGATCGCATTGGCAAGTAAACAAGCTCTAAGAGAAAAAACATCACATTGAAAATAGTCAGATAAATCTGATCTTCTAAGAGCAAATCATACATTCACCATCGGTTAAACTAAACTAGCACACGCTCGATTAGCTTTCGCTGTAGGTAGCAGATCAGCAGCTGTTAGTGAACTCTAGAGACAATAAACATCCTTCAGGAAATACTAAACTCATCATTAATTCAAAAAACACAAACTTCGCTATGTCTTCAGCTGAGCTGTGATGGATGACAAATAGTAAAGATTACAATACAGTTGTTTTCAAAAAAGGTCAAGCTACTTTTTGGAGGTTCACTTTTGTAGGTCTTTTTTTCACTGATTAGAATAAGGACTATTTCACCTACCTACCTATGTTGTGTTGATGTCTTCGTTAGTCTGCACAATATCTACTGTACTTCCTTTGTTTACTGTTTGTCAAAAGCAACACGTAACAAATTTTACGTCAAGGAAGTGACAGAAAGATTAATAATTCATTTCACCACTTCTAACTACATTTGTGCAAGACAAAGACCAAATAATTCTACTTTAATTGAAATATTACATTTATGTCATTTCAAAAAGAATCAGTTTTCAGCGGGGACTAATTTTACCATCGACCACATATAAAAAGTGCCTTAAAGCTGTCTCAAATTATTGTCAAAAATAAAGTCAGTTAGTTGAAAAAATAAATAAAGCATGTTTTTGGTTGCATTTGCACCTAATTAAAAACACTGATGCCGGACCGGTCTAATATGGCAGCCATTCTTTTCAAGCTTACAATTTCCATGATATTCTGTGCTTTATTCTTCGTGGTTAATATTTTTTTAACAATTAAATCATTTCTGGGCTTCCCTCGGGTTCTGTAATGTCGTCAAAGCCTTGCAACAACAGATACAACATATGTCATCCAAAATGACATTCGCTAGCTTGCACAAAATATGGTAGAAGTGCTGAAATATTTTCCAAATATTTATTCCTTTTCTCTCTCTTTTTTTGAGGTATATTATGTAGAAGGAAGAAAAGAAACCCTGTAGTAACTATCACGTCTAAAGAGACATATTTATACAGAGCATTTAACTCTCTATCCTTCACAATATACACAGTTCTGACAAAGTTTTGACAAAAAAAGTAGCCAGCATTTTTTTTCCTAGCATGTAATGAAATGCTATTATTTTCTTTTATTAGTAAACAAAAAGCTTTTGTCCTGTCCTTTTCTGTGTCTTCTAAAGGAGTACCCCGGTACGTTTGGTTCCTTTTTGTAAATTTACAGAAAATACAGATATGTGTAGTATATTGTGCCAACTGAAGAACATAATAAATCATATCTAGCTTCGACTGATTACAAAACAGTACTGAGAGCTTGTCCATTGTCCATTTTTGCGAATGAACAAGGAGATGATCTGCCCCACTAGATAAGTCTGAGGGTCTCTCACAGGAGAGATCCATAGTTTGAAGAGACAGGGTCCATACTGGCCAGGAGGAATTTTCTGTCTTCTCTGGGGTGAAGCCAACGCAGCAGAGAGGACAGATGAAGACAGGGGTGCTTTCTAAGTGTACTTTTCCACTTTTTCTTTGAAGGAGAGCTGAGATGTTCTCTTTGCACAGAGGCCTGAGATGCATGAGGCTGCTGGGTCTGAGAGGTGGACATATCTAAAGACAGCAGAGCACATGAGACACAGCTACACAACAGATTTGTACATTTTCAGAAGAAGGTGTGAGAATTGCCTGTGCATGCAAACCTCCGTGCCACTATTGACCATGTAATCAGGCCACGGATGAAACTTACCTGTCCTTTTCTTGAATCTGGAGTTGTTGTTCTTGTTGGCTGATGATTTCTTGGCTTTATTAATACAATAATAAATCAGTGCTTCAAAACTCTCAGACCCTGCAGGGACTCTGACTGCACCTAGATGCTCCCTGTGAGAGACAAACACAATGATGCATTAATTCACCCTGCCACCAGGGTGCGTTCCCATCCACCGGCCTGATCAAACTGAGATTTAGCCTCCCTCAGGGAACATTTTGGCTGCCCAATGCCAAGTGCAGTGTTAAAGCCTTTGTGACAAAAGTACCATTCATTCAGTGCAATTTAGCAGTTAATCACCTTTTGGCAAAATGCAAGAAAAGCCTTGTTAGATGTTATTTTTGTTTATCAAATAGTTCATTTTTCATGCGCATAAAAATAAACACCAAATTTATTTTAAGATAAACCAAAGCTCTTCTTCATTGGGTACTCTGCAAATTAAAGCACACTGTATTAGTTCAGTTAGTCGGGTGAGTTGAATTTATCATTTCTGCCCAACTCATTTACTACAGAACACACCTAAATTAGCATGAATAAACCTTTACCTCATGGTGTACACTGCTGCCATGCTGCCAGCACTGTCCAATCAAATAACAATTAGCCAAAATCTCCTGTTTCCCAGTACGCACACTGGTTTCCTATCAAACTGACCACAGAGGTCATGTTTCCTGTAAAGTGTAGTCTTTTATCGCACATGCCATTCCTCTATCATGGCAGAGATCATGACACTCAAACGTCCATACTGAAGAGTCAGCCAACAACTCATGGGTTCACAAGGCACAGAAACACAAAGCGTTTACAGACAGTCTCCCCTGCTGCTGAGGCTGTGGAAAGAGAAAGTGAAAGTGATTAATAGAAGGGGGGGGAGGTAGACATGACTGAGCACTAAAGTCCGCCACATCAAACACACTCTGGTTACCATGAATACACTGTACAGTGGCTTCACCATGCTGACAGGAGAAGAGATGGCAGGGAGGGGAGAATGGCCAGTAAAGAACAGTCACATAAAAGAAAGGAACCAAACCACTAAGACGACAAAATGTGACAAGAAATTTTAGTTTGAGAACTGCTGTTACTGATTCGGCATTGAGGAAGAGTATTTAGAAAAGGCATGCATGACATTTTTGTACATGGAAACAAAGTTTTAAAGGGGAATATCCAAGTGTGCCTCTGAAAAGGCGCAAGTGCAAAATTTGCTTTAAAAATCTCCAGTGATTACAGAAATGCTTTGAAAAGCATTACTAAAAATGGCATTGATTACAGTATAGGCCACCAATAAAAGAACATATTCTACCCTATATATTTTTTTTTTGTACAAATTATTATACATTGTCATGTAAAAAAAATATATATACATATATATAATTTAAAAAAAGTAATTCCCCTTTAAATTAGAATGATTTAAGACCCCGCCTGCAAACCCCTCCCCTTTCAGACATGGATTCGACCCTTACCTATTGTGGTGAAGAGGACCTGGTCACAACAATGCTGCCCAGATAGCTGAGATCAATCAAAAACAAAGAGGGTAAGGCTACCAGAGTCTCCAGAGAAATGCGCCGTCTCTACTTTAGATGAGAATGAGTGTTGCAAGAGATGAGTGCACACTCATCCCTGGCAACGAAGGCCGCCTAAGAAGGCCACCGTGATGGTCAAAGCCCTGAGTTAGAGGAAGTGAGAGAAATGGAAGGAAATGAGCTGGAGAGGGTGAGTGATGTGATCAGCCCACAAAAGAGGACAAAGAAGGAAGAGCCATGGGATCATCATGGATGCACTAGAAAATCCTTAATTATGAAAAATGTTATACACTATGATTATTTTCAATATCAAAATTACACTACTTAAAGTTTAAATGAGAATAAAATTTGAAGAAAACAAAAAAGGTATGGAAATTAATCCTGTTAACCCAATAAGGAGCTATACTGGAGAACATGGGCATTTGTGTATATGTAAATAGTTTATAGTAAGATGTATGTAAAGTATTTTTATAAAAAAATCACAAAAGCATGAAAGCATTGCTTTTGTGGCACAGATGATGAATAACAGTCTCCTTTGTCAATTTGGAGCCTCCAATGGTACGGTTCACCTACCCTGGAGAGGGTTCTGAGGGGAGCATCTCCTCATCTGTCCTTCTCTGAGATGGCATCTGGCCGAAAGCATCACTGCTCTCCGCAGGGGGTGAAGGGGACTGGGAGGGGTAGCTGGCCGCGGCTGTGGCAAAGGCCATGTGGGCACGGTAGCTGAGGCTTGGCCGTTGGCCGCTCTGGCCTTGGGTAGGTGAAGTGGCAGGGGAGGAGGAAAGAGACCTTCGGGAGAAGGAGACACTGGCAGGGTGACGGGCACTCTCGGGCATCTCTTGAGAGCGGGAAGACCGCAGGATGCTGGGGCGGGGAGGAGGGCGGACGAGAATGTCTGGAGAGCCGGCATGTGAGCTGGGAGGGGTCTGGGTCAGAGGGGAGAGTCGTGATGGCTGCAGGACCACTTGCTGCAGGCCGAGATCCATCTTTCGAGCTGCCCTGGGGCTCATCCAAGGCTGGGCCTCAGACCTCCAGCCATCCGAGCTCTCACTGTGCAGTGTGCTTGGGCTCCCCATGCGGGCCGTGGCGCCTGAGTAAGGCAACACTGGTACACCCATACCATGGGCAGTGTGTCTCAACTGCCCCAGAGTCTGGGCCTGTTGCATAGTTATATGCTTGGCTGAAGGGCCCTGAGGCGGGAACCTGCCGGGAGATCTGCTCAGGTGGGTTCTAGGGGCCTCTAGCTGGAGGAAAGCAGAGCTTGAAGGGAGCTGAGAGGTGGTGCTAACTGTGCGACTATGGGAGGGGTATGGTGGGGGCTCGGGGAGGTCCCGGTGGAGATATGAGGAATGACGAGGTGGAAGTGTGAGACGGGGACCCTCCTGACCCAGAAAGGGGAAATCAGGAGGCTGCCAGATCTCGGTCGAGCGAGAGGAGGGAGGGCTATGCACCAGTGGGAGGGCGTGGCCGGAGGCACCATACTGATGGATCCTCAGCTCCTCCCTCTCCTCTGGGATGGTGGGATGGCGAAACGGCCCCTCAGGGGGGTATGAAGGTGAGGAGGACATGGCAGAGCTACGTGGGCTAACATCAGGCATGTAAAACGGAGGGTGAAGTTCCACCTCAGCACCACTACCTATATAGCCATAGAAGGGGCCTGGAGGGAAGACCCTGTGAAAATGGGAGACCCGGCTCTGCCCTGTGGCCTGAAGCCGACTACCCTCCGAGATGCTCATACCTTCCATTGGCCTCTGGAACCGGGGACTGTAGGCTGGGGGCTGCATGTAGGACTCCTGGCTGGAGGACACAGGGGAAATCTGGGGCCTGAGGGTGGCCATGACTGGGGGTAGGGGCCCTGGGTCATCATTCTCCTCATCTGATTGGCGGAACTCAGGATACAAGTCTGATTCCTCCACAAAAGGAAAACCCTCAATGCGTCTGGGCTTGAGGGATGTGTCGATGTCATTGGGGTCCATGACGAATCGGCCATCAGGTCCACGGCTGATCAGCTCGATGGGCGTGGTGACCTCAGCCTCGTGCTTGGACACGCTGTACTTCTTACTGGTTATTGCTCTCTTGGTTTTCTTATAGAGGGAAAGCTCTTTCTCTTTCCTGGGGCTTGGCAACTTCTTAACGTAAAGACCATGACCACCCACACTGGCCAGAGATGAGGGCCGGGATGAAGCGATGCTCTCAGGACTGATCTTCCCAGAGGACAGCCTATCAATCAAAAAAGACACAGGGCTTAGAAGTGAGTCCTGGGGAATACAAATCTTAAAATCAGCACAATCAAAAAAGAGCCACTCCATTTTAAAACACGTGTACTACAATAGAAGTAGTGATACAACTTTCTTGTGCATTCTATGTGCTTTGTGTAACAAAATTTAGGGGCAATTTTTCATTATTCACATGATTATTTTCATAATAGTGATTACATTTTAGCACTGACCGTCATTTAAAGGCCATCTACACTAATTCAACAAAAAGACATGTCAGCATAAGACATTATGGATAATAGTAGAACGATATAGAAACACAAAAGTCAATACAGGCACCAGTGAGCTAAAAAATAATCAGCTAAACTATATCTTCACCCAGTCAAACAAGTGTCAAAATTGGGAGCAGCTGTGGGCTGAGATTGTCTGTTCCCCCACAGAAGCATTTTAGCTTCAGAATACTAATTGAAAACATGCAGCTACAGCAGACAGGCGCATTACTTGCGCCTGCTGCAGAGAGAGATGCAGGTGCAAGCACTCACTGAGGGCTGGTAGATGGGGGCCTGTAGCTGCTCCTGTCTGGCTCTTCCCAGTAGGGCTCAATGCCAGGCAAGGGGGTAAGAGGAGGCCTGCGGTGACAAAAACACAATAGAGACGGGGCAGATTCGGCCGTCAACCAGACTTTGGTTCCACACTACTATGTGGAAATGGGTGGGATGGGAGCATGAGACTGCAGCTCTATGAAGACCGCAATGGAATCAGATAAGAGCATGAGTCCCAGTTTGAACTGGGTTGGAGGTGCTACCCTTAACATTTATTTTTCATTTAGCTCTAGAATAATGTGAGTGACATGCTGCCATGCCTGCACTGAACAGTTCAGAGGAGCCGGGGGATAAGCATTGTGTTTATAATTTATTCTTGTGCTATTGAAAGGTTCTATCAAAATCTTACTGGACGGCAAAAAAAGAAAAAGCTTAAAAAGATTGTTTCTAATGGCAAATCAATGCATCTCGCTGCTAAAAAGCAAGGTAGGCACAGATGCATTTATAGCAGCCACTTTAGTGACCACTGAAATCCTCCTCCATGCATCCCTCACAGTAACACAGCAGCTGCTAGGGTCAGCTGTTTGATTTCCCAAACTGAACATGCTCTCTCGCTTTCTCTCTCTCAAGCCATGTGCCCGGTAGTCAACAGATTTGCAAAAGTGCAAAGTATGATGGATGTTACCATGCACTGGTACTTACGGAGATTCGATGCTTTTCCTTGTGTGCGTAATCGATAGTGGTGGGTCTAATGAAAAATCACACAGTGCCACAGCATGACAATATTCTTCAGATCTTTATCGTAAACACAGCAATGCTAAAGCTAGTAATATTCAACACAACTGACATAAAGATAATATTTTTCTAAATATAACTACTGACAATCGTGCAAAAAAACAGGAATAAAAGTTTTATTGACTCACCTCGCTTGCGTTTGAGCTTGCGACGATGTTGCTTGTTGACGAAACATGCAGCAAGCGTGCTGAAGAGGATGGCAGCTGCCAAGAAACAGATGGTGGCCACGATGCCCGCCACTACTGGCTTGGCCAGCCCTTCGTCTGAGATCTCTGTGGGAGGGAAGGGGTCTGAGAGAGGAGACACACTCCAGAACATGAAATTAGGATGGAAGAAAGCAGCAAGCGTGTATTGACAAAGCAGGTTAGCATGATTACAGACTGTCATTCAGTTAGTGTGCATCATAAAGCAGACTATGTAGTGTTAACATAACTGCAGCCTATCTAAACAGAAGCACCATGCCTATTTAGATTGAGGGGGGCATGTGGCTTTCCATATTTTGACTCATTTCCTTTTTGAATATAGCTTCCAAACACAGAATAAATTTATAATAATTCTGTCTATTGTAGATAATGTGGCATTTCATTTGAAGTAGTTACATTTTTTTCATTTGTCACAAAGAAATCATGATGTTCAGAGAGGTTCAAATTAGCCAGGGCTGCCACTGATGCTCCCTCCAAAAAAATAGATGCATGACACCCTCTATCAGCATCTACAGTGCACAGCAAATAAAAGAAACATACCGTATGACATTAACTGCAATGTGCAGCAGGGGGCAGTGAAGCTCTAGGTGGCTAAAGCAATGGATTGGTGCATTTTAGTGACGCCCCTTATTCTCACCTGTACTTGACACTCCCACCACATTACTGCTTTCACTGACAAGATCATCCATTATAGCTAGTGCTCGGAATTCATACCAAGAGTCCTGGGAGACAGAGAAACAGGTCAGTGGGTCACAAATCCTGTGAGGCCAACAGGTTGAAGTGTTGAATCCACCAACATATTTGTAACAAGAACATTTGCAGCAGACTTTTTTGTATGTCAGACTGAATTAAAACGACATCCTCAGAGCTTTTTCAGCTGATAGGCATTTACCCCGCTGCAATTCTCTCAGAATACTTCAGCCAATATTTATCAAAGGGAGTTATTATTTACTTTAGTCTACATTTTTCCATGGATGTTAGTAATAATTATAAGTACACAATAAGTGATACCTGAATAAGATCTCTTGCTATAATCTCAGTCTCAGTGGCAGGAATCAAGTCATCCAGAACCTCCCATTTTTCTCCAAGACGAAATTCGATGACGTATCGGTCAATTGGTGAAGAGTGATTGGCTGGAGGAAGCCATGTTAACAATACACCCTGCTGTGTCCGGTTGGCTGTGAGGCACCGTGGTGGAGTTAGAAGCACCAGTGGTTCAGGGGTACTAATAGGGTACCCTGGGAAAGAAAAATGGATTATGGGATGTGGTCATTCAGAGGTCCAATATACAACTTAGTTTGTATAAAAGTATCACTTGCCTCCTGTAGTCACAGTGACTACCTCACTGAAGGGGCCGGTGCCCAGTTTGTTCTGGGCCAGCACACTGAATTGATAGGCAGTCTTTGGCTCCAACCCCTGAACCACTAACCACGTCTGAGATCCGGGCACAGGTATGGAGAGCCAATCATGGGTTCCTACATCATTCTTCACTTTTCTGTTGGATTGTAACAAAAAGTTGCATTAATGATGGATTTTAAATCTTAGTTGAAAACTTATTCATCAGATACAGTGTTCATGTCTCTTTAGAAGCCGTAGATTAAACCACTTATCTTGTTATGAACATTTTGAAACATCAGAGTTTTAGGGTGAAATTGAGGAATAGAAACACACTTGTTACATTATTTAATCTGACTTTCTTTAAAAACAAGAACATTATTAAATCACATATTTCTTGAAATATAGTCAGACCCCCTAGTTTTTCACGATTCCGCGATCGCTGAATCCAACGCAAAATCAACAAAAAGTCGCAATTTTTTTGCAATCCTGCAAAATCCGTAATTAAACTAAAAATAATCGCAAAAAAAGTAAATAATCTCAGAAAACATCCAATTCCAAACCATATAATCAAATTATGTTTATTTCAGTTTGCATTTAATTGTTTTACACGATTTATAGACATCGCATACGCAGCGCACGTGATGTATTTGAGTGTCTCGAAAAATGACGTCTCACCTGCGCCCTCACGATCATTACATTACATGGAATGGGGGGCAAGGGGAGTTTTCTGCTTGTGCAGTAAGCAGACGCAGATGAAGTGCAGGTGATTTCATAGCAAAGGTGAGATATAAACATCTTATGGTGCAAATTGGGCGTTTTGTGCATTTGACGCGCTTCAGACTGCAAAAGACAGTTGGAGAGATGAGATTGGTTCAAGGGCGACGGGCCGTGACCGAATTAAAGGACATTATTTGTGCTTTTCATGTATGGCTGGTATTATGATGAAAATCGGTAAATGTTTTCGTTTAACTCTTTCCCTGCAGTTAACGAAAGAAAAAACTTTCCTGCCATTGACGAGTTTTACGGCAACCTGTTTTAGGTGTATTACTTTAGGGGAAGCCCTAACGCATGTCCTGAGTGTGGCATGATGTCAGATGCTCCAGGGAGTGAAATCTAAGAGTAAGTAAGATCATAAATAAAAATAAGAGTAATACAACCTTCCTTTGGCTTAATCCCTACCGATTTAGATCTTATTTTGTCTAGAGCTTTATTTTTATGATTTGTGTCATTGTCATTTTTTCAGATTGCACACCTAACATAGTAGGCTACCTAATATGGTAAATACATATAATTTTTTACATATATATATATAATTTTAATAGCAAAATTGCCTGCAAATTTCTGGGAATTACCGCCACAAAATAATTTTTAATCGCAAAAAAAATCACAAAAATAATCGTGAAAAACTAGGGGGTCTGTAAAGTGTTTGAAACAGTTTAAACAATTATATTGCTTCACTACATTTACAATCCATACAAGTAAAATTATTTTACACAATGACAAAATAGACTAAAACAAGTCACGAGTACATTTATAAAAAATTGAGGAAGGAACTATATTTAGAACAGGTTCTGGCATCACTTACACCGGGCCGTACCAAACCGAGAACGTCTGCTCGAATCCTCCGTCATATCCAGGTTCCCAGGAAACGTTAGCAGAGCTTGTAGATGCTGACACGTGGACATTAGTTGGCGCATGTGGACTAGTGCCTGAAACAGGGTTATTTTTAATTGGTGGTGTTTCCAAATGCTATTAATATTGGTCATTTTAATGGCTGTTAAGTGGCCATTCAAATGTACCACACTACGTTTTCCACACTGTTAATCTTAAGAGTTTGAATAAACCACTAAAGCCAGGTATTAAAATGTACCACACTATGTTTTTCACAGTTTGTACTATGTAGAAATGAAACCTCAAATAATGTAGCTTGTTGAGCTGACACACTTCTACGTAGCTAGAAATTTGCACCAATAAAAAGAAAAACACCTTTGAAACCAGATAGTAATGGTCTGTCAACTATTCCCAAGCCCATATAACTGCTTTGGTGAGTTTTGTAGCGAGAAGAATGTCTTCTTTTTTTTTATCATATTTTATGAAGCTACAGTACTCGGACAGAAACTATTGAGTATTATTTTTAACCAATCAATCACACATCTACCAAAAGCCATTAGTAAACTGAAATTTAGTAAAACAATCCATTATGTGTCATTCTGAATATAATGGTACAAATTCATATACACTTATACATGCATATACACTATATATAAATGCATATACACTATATACGTGGAAGGGTCAATGTCAGAGAAGACAACTATGAACATTGTCTATTTATAATCACAATTCTTAGTAATTACCTTTAAGTCTTTAAGATTTAGGCCCAAATCAGCTACTTTTCAGAATAGATTTAGCCTTGTCAGATGTGACTAGAGAGATTCATGTACCTCCTCTCACTTACGTTTCCTGACCAGATAATGAACAAACTGTGAGTACAGACTGACCCAGTCTGATAATAGCAGGAGAGTGCCGAATGATGAAGACACTGAAGTGGAGGATGGATTCAGGAGTTCCATCACATCTCTTATCGGCACCTAGCAGCTGCAGAGGTTCTGTTAATTGCTCACTCATTAAGCATAATCTTCAGACTGTCATGACACCAGTCTATCACCAAACAAATAACTTATGTGTGTGTGTGCGTTGTATGCCCGCTGACACATCACTTGTCATCCGAGGGCTAACTCACAGACGTGACAGCAGAGTTAGAGTGCTGACAAGCTACACAGCCCCCCTACTGTAATGACTCACTCGTGCCACTTGGCTGAGAATCGTAATGTCCTAGTCTACCCTTCCTGTCTGGCAAATGTTGTGAAATCACATATCCGACATACTTTCTGTCCGTAACAGAAAATGGTGCAGTAATTAAATTAAGTAATTAAACAATTAATTAAGATAGATAGATAGATAGATAGATAGATAGATAGATAGATAGATAGATAGATAGATAGATAGATAGATAGATAGATAGATAGATAGATAGATAGATAGATAGATAGATAGATAGATAGATAGATAGATAGTCGCTTACCTATTACAAAAAGGCGTGTGCTGGCAGTGATGCTTGTTACAACATTGGTGGCAACACATTCCCACTCCCCATGATCCTCTTTGCTCAGAGAGACAAACTGTAAGCTACCACTTGGTAAGATGTTGTGTTTGCTTCTGCTGGGCTTCCCAACCTTGACAAAGCACAGTAACAGTAAACCTTTGCATAGCTGAAAAATATCATACTTATGTTGGTTTGTTGTACCTTTCTCCACTGTATGGTTGGAATCTCAGGGTCTCCAGAAGCAGCACAGGGGATAACCAGCTCTCTTCCCGCCTCCTGACGGTACTCCCCCCCGGGCCTCACATTGAAGTAAGGGGGGTCCTGGGATCACATGAAGACATTTAAAAAGACAAACCCTGTGATTATTTCTGATATGATCTCTTTAAGATGCACTGACTCACCTTTAGCACCAGAGTGGCCGGAGGGGACTGTCCCATGGTACCTAGGACATTGTAAGGCACACAGGTGTAGGTGCCAAGGGAGTCTTCAGTGACCTCTGCCACCCGAATGCTTCCATCTGCCATTTGGCTCCATCCAGGATACTGGAAGTAAAGCAGTGATGTGGTTGTCAAATTGTTAAGAGTCTTGACATTTCAGACATCAAAAATACACTCATTACAGACCTTCTCAATTCTGAGGGGGTACCCATCTTTCTCCCATCTGACTGATGTAACAGGGGGGTTGGCATCCACTGGGCAGCGAATGATTCCTGGCAACTTTCTTGGGACATAGATGACAGGTGGCATGTTCACAACACGGGCAGGGTCTGGGGAGACAATATGATCCAAACAAGAATGAAGAACATGGGAAATAAACAGCCCAGATTCACACGTCTCAGCCTACATTTGTGTCAAACGTAAAATATGCTGATCTGTGTATGTTTTGTTGCATGTTTTATGTGACAAATCCAGTAGAGGATACTCTGTTCGTTTGTGATCATCTGAAATACATTATTTAGAGTGCGTTTTGTTGCTCCTGCTCTCCCTCGGGAAGCTAATACGGAAGTAACTGAAACTGCAATTCATCGAAATTCCGCTAGTCCTGGCTCCATAATAGAGCAGATTTCTATTGAGCCCACTGTTAAAATGGCCAACTTTACAGCAGAAAAAATGGTGTTTACAGCCTGGTACAAAGAACAACTTTGGTTCATATAGCTGATATTACCCTTCATGACAACTGTGAGGGGGTAAATTTTTTATATCTCATCCGTTTCCTTTAAATTAAGTCTGCATAATTAAGGCGTGGCCACTTGAGTGACAGCTAGGTCTCGCTGGTCGCCATCACTTCACCTCAGCTGATTCCGGCTGATTAGCCGCTGAGCTCGTCATATACAACGTATTTTTGTTTTGCTTTATGTGGCTTTACACAGTCAGTTGCTTTTTGGAATTATTTCTTAAAATTATCAGATGATATGGCTTGCTGTGTGCACTTAATTGTGCTCACAAACCGTTAATGTGGCCTCCATTTCCCAGGTGAGTGAAATTATATACTTATATACCATCTCTATAAATGTATTTGTTTCATTTAAGATCATTTATCATTGATATTTTTCTTTAGACCTGTAATGCCCTCCAGAATCTGACAGATTGATTAGCTGTAGGTTATAGAACAGTCATCTGAAATTATCATAGTGTTATGCCTGGATTTCATAAATAGTCTTGCATTTACTAACACAGACTATATTTGAAGTGTTTAGAAGTAATTCGCCTTTTCCTCCTGTTGAAAAAAAAACTGAATGACTGATCTAAACCCAACCAATACTGTTCTCATAACCAAACTTTAGGGTTGTCAAAAGGAACAACTTAAGAACCAAATGGTACTGAAATTTATTTATTTAAATTCTTCCAATCAGGTTGTGAAATGCTTCATGGGTTTATCAAATTCATTCCAGTTCAGGCCCAGTTATGGGTTATTAACTTGGCTGAAACTTGGCCCAGATATGGTCCATGTTTGGTCCTTGTATGGAAGCCAGAATTTGTCCAATCATGTGCCGTAATTTACTGCAGCATGTGGGCCAAGCAAAAGCTGATTGTGTGGGCCAGATCTGGGCCAGAGAATTTTTACTATGTGGGCAGTAAAAAACAGTGAAGACTGGTAAACCGATGGCCTTCTTGGCCAATGACAGTCATATCTGTTGAGCATGTGAACACAATGGCCAATCAGCGGTGTTTAAGAACAAGCTCAACAGTGCTCAAATGTTAGCGGAAAATGGGCATTTTTAAAACTTCAGTAACAAATGTTACCAAGGTCAATACTTTTGACAACTCTACCAAACAAACTGCACAGCAACCTACTAATATTACTTTAAATTTGCTTTGGTTTTATCTCATTTTATCTTAATTTTGTAGAACTGTGCTTCATGAATGACACATTATACTGTGCTTGCTTTTCAGTGAGTTCGTTCTACTGATTAGTCAGCTTCAGATAGATCAACAGGCTGCACAAAAATATTACAACTTCAAGTCGACAGCTCAAACAATTTTTACATGTTTAAATATAATCAGGAGTTTGTACAACAGCAAAAATCGCACCAGACATTGGTGGTCATAAATGACTTTTCAATTTGCCTAGTATGAGTACACCTGAAGTGCTGCAATGGAGCATGATTCTGTAGGGTTCTGTACTGCAGGAGCACGGAACTTGAAACATTTAGTCGCCGAACTAAAATAATTGACTGTATTGTAAAATAATTGACAAGAGCAAATTTCTTCAAGTTTTCTTCAAAACAGTTGCATCATTTTGACGTAAGTGTGCCTAGAACTGGAAGTAAAATGCATTGTGAGTGCAAGCCAGAAAGGAAGTGGAGCGGGGCACAATCGTGCTCTGGCTCAGTATAAAGCAACCATGCCTACAGTGAGTACTACCATTCACACATTTTTGGATGAACTATCCTTTTAACAGATGCCTAGTTTTCAGCCAAAAAGAGAGCATGTTGATTCCAAGATGACTGTAAACGTAAATCATTTTTGACACTCCCACAAAAAAGTAATACACAGTGTTTGGGAGGCTGTTTAAGTGATGTGTTGTAACAGAAGATGTAAGTGTTATTTAAAGCCTCTCCTGTGAAGTTCTCTCACCTGCAGCAGCCCTGAGGTGTCGCTGACTGATGTAGCACAACCCCAACGGCACAGAGGAGCGGCTGCTAATGAGACAGCCAGCCACAGCTCTGCATATGACACAATATAATGCGCTTTTCCACAGATAATCGCTTCTCTCTTCAAACTATGCTGCTACATTTCTCCTCAGTTCATTCATTAAGGCCGTCCTGTCACCCCTGACCCCCTTTTTACTGCAATGATATATTGGGTCACAGTTAAATACCGTACTGGGTGATAAATTCAGAAAAACAAGCAATTTTTTAGACGCCATTTTCATCTGAAGATTTGTATTCAAGACGATACATATTTTCTCTACGCCTTGCATTTTCATTCTTTTGCAACAAGCACTTTGCTTCAGAAGTTTTTTGTTGCTGTAAGCCAGTATAATTTTATATAATCCAGAATCTACAGAAAATAGTTGCTAAATATAATATACTATATTATATAGCTTACTTTTTTTAACTTGTAGTAATTACAATAAATTATTTTAATTGTATTAGATCAACAGTAGATCATATTATACGCTCTGACATATGTGACCCTGGAGCACAGAACTAGTCTTATTAATATTTCTGGCAATACCCAAAAATTAATTGTAAGTGTCAAAATCATTGATTGTTCTTGTATGGCAAAGTTCAATAGATCTACCATAAATCTGATTAGTAATTTTGGATTAGTAATGTGCATTGCTACACAAAATTCTTCCCAGTTAGCAGTATTCATGTAGCTCAAATCCGGCCCATACCAAACACTTACATCCGGCCCACATACCGCATGGAATGATGGCACATGGGCGGTCCAGTCCTTTTTTGCCAGATCTGGGCCACAATTAAGCCATAGCAATACTACATATCAGCCAGAATTCAAGCAAATGAACCAGAGCTGACCCTATTCTGGGTCACAGTTTGCTTTTATTCTGGCCCAGATACGGCCCACACCAGACACTTACATCCGGACCACATACTGAATGGAAGGATGGCTCTAGGGTGGTTTGTTCCTGTTTGTCAGATCTGGGCCCCAAATACGCCAAAGCAATACCACATATCAGCCAAAATTCAACCAAATGGACCAGAACTGACCCTATTCTGGGCCACAGTTTGCTTTTATTCTGGCCCAGATCCTGCCCACACCAGACACTTACATCCAGAACACATACTGAATGGAATGATGGGTGTAGAGTGGTCCGCTGCTGTTTGCCAGATCTGGGCCACAAATTAGCTATATCAACCCATATCTGCCATGTCAAAGAGCTATGGTTTGACCCTTATAATTATCAAATTATCACTGTACTTTATCTTTACCAAAAGTGACCTATAATACGTTTTAGGATAAACATACCTGCCATTACCTCAGCTGCTTTATGCTCATCATCCTTAGCCAGAGATACTCACCCTTATTTGCCATATCTCATCTGGGCCACTATAGGTTCACAACCACATTAGCCAGAGCTTACGTGCTGAATATTTGCTGAAAGTGATTTACATATGTTTTAAGAAAACAAGGCCACATTTGCCATTTCTTCTATGGGCCACTTTAAGCTCACAGCAGCATTAGTCAGATCTTACTCTGTCGAATATTTGCCAAAAGTGGCCCACATTTGTTTTAGGATAACTGGGCCACATTTGCCATATCTTCTCTGGACCACTATAGGCTCAAATCCACATTAGACAGAGCTTACTGTGCGGAATATTTGCCAAAAGTGGCCAATATATGTTTTAAAATAACTGAGCCACATTTGCCATATTTTCTCTGGGCCACTTTAGGCTCACAGTTGCATTAGCCAGAACTTACTGTGCTGAATATTTGCCAAAAGTGGGCCACATATGTCTTACGATAACTGGGCCACATTTGCACCTACACACGTGAACCACTTTGGGATTACATTTTGCCAAATCTTTGCCTTAAATGGCCCATATATGGATTGGAATCCTTGGCCCCCTCTTGCCATTGTACAGGTTGGCCACTTCAGGCTCACATTCATTTTTTCTGGGCTGAAGGAAGACCACCGGTGCCGCATAACTGCCTAAAGTGGCCCACATTTGTATGCTATCTGGGTATTCTGTAATTTTTTTGAACCGTCAGATTGCAGATTTTTAAATAATTGTATCTTGGCCAAATATTGTCCAATAATAAACTATACACCAATGGATCAAGCTTAGTCATCCAGATTTCATACAGTGTTTCAAATGTTTCAATAATTTACATTTACTACTGGTTTTGTGGTCCAGGGTCAACTGATATGTGGTCACACATTTGCTGTGCTATGATGTCTCATCGTTTACAACTGTCATGATTCCAGCTTTTCAAATTGACCACAGGAAGAAAGGCTCCTCCAATCTGTCCTCAGTGCAGAGACAGACCGACAGACACAGAGAAGCAGCTTAGATCTCGAACCCTCCAGAGAGAGGCAGCAACTAGAACATCTTAGATGCCTGCCAGCCACCACACCATCTCAAAGAGTGTAAATAGCTCTGTCCCTGTACATGACATACCAATTACCCACTCTGATGATGGTATACTTGACATAAAACACCTCAAAGACAGACAGGGCAAAGACTCAGACGCAGGTCTGGTTGGTCCTGCCGGTTGTTTATGGCAAGACAATGCAGGTAAGTAAGGGGAAAAATAACTAATTGATATCATTGCCATACCAGATTGATTACATTAAGAATTGCAAAAAAAGTTTCTAAAATGTTGTTTAAATATACAAATGAGGTATTATTTATATTAAATATACACTGATTAATATCTTTCTACCACAAATATCTGAACATAAGGTGATTTTTTTTTTTTATTAATTAATAAATTTATTTATTTATTTATTTTGACATATAGAGGCAAAGTTGGAGAGGGGATTCTGACTATCACTTTATAAATCAGAATATAGAGCGAACAGCCATGTTTTTCTTTTCTTTTTGTAAAATGTAGAATGCTTTTTATTCTTAAGGACACCTGTCACCCTGCTCACAGACGCTTCAGGCTCCCCCAGACAAAAACCAGCAGACTGAGGAACAGCTTTTTCCCCAGAGCTGTATCCCTTTTGAACTCTGCCCCTCACTGACACCCCCCCCCCCAATACACCCCCACACTCCTCTGACTTATACTCCTTACAATCACTGCACTATTTAACATTTGCACATTTAAAGTTTGCACATATTCATTGCACTGATTCATATATTTGAACTGTCCATACCCACTGCACATGGACATTTGTAATTGTTTACCTATCTGCACACTCTTGATTATTAATAGCATCCTGTACATATATTCATTTATTGTAAATCTGTTCATAGCTAATACAACCTGTATATAATGTTCATAGTACATCCATCTGTAAATATTACCATAGTTTTTCTATAACTGCACTTTATAACTTATACCTGTATCCTGCACTTGCTGCTCTTGCACTGCTGGTTAGACCGAAACTGCATTTCGTTACCTTGTACTTGTACATGTGTAATGACAATAAAGTTGAATCTAATCTAATCTAATCTAATCTAATCTAATCTAATCTAATCTAATCTAATCTATAAAATCGTCTATAATCAAGTAGCTGTGTTCGAACATATTAACCTGTATAATCTGTATATTTAAACCTTCTATATACAGAGATGAATAAAACTGAGGTTTGTTGTACTGCATGTACTGCAATGGCCGCTAAAAGAGATGTTTATTGCTCAGAGCAGAAGCGAAAAAGCTCATTTTGAAAAACAGCTTTAACAATCAGTATTGTAACTGAGATTAACAGACACAAATTGGTCAAATGTAACAGAAGAGACCTTTACATAGTATTCTGCATTATTTTCATTAGACTGAAAAACACTTTATACAAAACAAAACAAAAAAGAAAGCCCAAACTCTCATATTTCAGATCAGTAGGCCAAACTGTCTGTCAACAAATGTAGACTTGTACATCTGAGCATGCGTTCACGTTCACGCAGATCCGCCGTTTACACGTGAACGCTCGCCGCGCATTCATGTGCACACAAGACAGTCACAGCGGTTTAAAACAAATGCTGAATCAAAACTTTTTAAAATCCTGAATCAATATTAAAGTTACTTGTGCACGCTGGAGAAGGATGACACCATGGCTAAAGTATTTCTTTTAGACGGGTAATGTTATGTTTTAAAACTCTTTCAGTCACGCAAAGCTTATGTAGATTGTGTTGTTTTATGAATGGGTTATATGCACTGAAGTGTTGTTTAGTCACATAAGTCTTTATGCGGAAATTTTATTTAGCATTCAAAAAAAACAAGTAAATACCACTATTCCGGCTAGCCTGTTTAAGTAAAGTTGGTTTTATATTTACCTTGGTTAATTTTTGAACAATGACAAACTGTTACGCGCTCCCTATATTATTGACTATACTACTCTGAATATTCGCTCTGAAACAGCATGTAAGTATGGCTTAGTAATAAGTGTAATTCCTGAATGCCGCTGGCCAAGCACTAAGCATATAGTAGTCACTTTAGGACAAAGCGCATGAGAGAGTGAGACCAGTGATCTTTGCATGCATGAAATAATGCACATTATGACATGATTTGATTGCGATACAACTGAAAATGTGCTAGAGATAATACAGTTTTTTTGTTGGGAATTATAGTATTATAAAGTACTATGAAGTTTTCTAACTGGTGAATGACATGATCTAGTGGGTTGTCTACTGTCATCTTTAAGGTGCGCGTTCGTGTTTCGGGAGGCATGGCTTTGGATGGCAAGGGAGGGACTGTGTTTCAAATATTTAATGCTAACCGGCTAGCATTTTGGTAGATCACCTTTAACTCTTTTTTGCACAAATCCATTACCACCTCAAGCAAGCTTAAATTTTTTTTTTTGCAAACTAAGGGATTTTTATTTGAAGTTTGGCATCTCTATCATTTGTTTCTCATGCGATGCTTCAAAATCTGCATTAACAAAGAGTGATGGAAAGCCAGCAACGAGAGGTTGGAGGTGAAACTCACATTGCACGGTCAGGTAAGCTGAAGCGGAGGGGGAGATGCCCAGGCTGTTACTGGGGCTGCAGGTGTATTTCCCAGCATCCTCTGGCTTCACTCTGTAGATAATGAGGGTTCCGTCAATGAAGATGCGCACACGAAGCTTCAGATCACTGCACAGAAGAGAAGAGAGATGGCCTGTTTGAATAATGTCAAAACAGTAAATGCGTTTGTACAACAATATAGGCGGAAGTCTGCCTCTGAGTTATTTACATAATGACAAAAAATGGTTGTAAATCACAATGAAAAGTACATTTTTAGGTAAAATTGTGCAATTATGGAAAGGTACTTTTTTTGTTAGTTTTGACATTTTTTTTTTTATGTAAAGCCGCAATTGTGAGAGGAAGTCATAAATGTAGGTTAAGAACAGCTCTTATAAATAAGTCACAATTTTTATATAACAATTATGAGAATTAATTAATATGGGGTTGAAATTTTTTAAAGAAATTATAATATCCACAAATGTGAACTATTAGTTGCAATTATGGGAAGAAAAAAATGTTCAATAGAAAGTCTCAGTTATGAAAAAAAAGAGAAAAAATCAGTTTTGTGAGAAAATCATATTACTATATAGTAACATAGTAAATGCACAATTATTAGAATTAGAATTAGAATTATTAGAAACAGGCATTTCTAAATAATATGAATAAAAAATAATTGATAATGTTGAAATGATTGGAATTAGATTCTAATTTCTATATTCACAATTCTGAAATACACTCACTGGCCACTATATTAGGTACACCTTTCCAACTGCTCATTAACGCAAATTTATAATCAGCCAATCGCATGGCAGCAAAAAAAAATGCATTTAGCAATGTAGACATGGTCAAGACAATCTGCTGCAGTTCAAACCCAGCATCAGAATGGGGAAGAAAGGTAGTCTAAGTGACTTTGAACGTGACATGGTTGTTGGTGCCAGTCGGGCTGGTCTGAGCATTTCAGAAACTTCTGGTCTACTGGAATTTTCATGCATAACCATTTCTAGGGTTTAAATATCCAGTGAGTGGCAGTTCTGTGGGCGCAAATGCCTTGTTGAGGCTACAGGTCAGAGTAGAATGGCCAGACTGGTTCAAGCTGAGAGAAAGGCACAGTAGCTCAAATAACCATTCGTTACAACCAAGGTATTCAGAAGAGCATCTTTGAATGCACAACACATCAAACCATTAAGGCCGATAGGCTACAGCTGCAGAAGATCACACCGGGTGCCACTCCTGTCAGCTAAGAACAGGAAACTGAGACTACAATTTTCACAGCCTCACCAAAATTGGACAATAGAAGATTGGAAAAACGTTGCCTGGTCTGATGAGTCTCGATTTCTGCTGTAACATTTGGATGGTAGGGTCAGAATTTGGCACCAATAACATGAAAGCATGGATCCATCCTGGTGGTGTGGGGCATATTTTCTTGGCCCATTAGTACCAACTGGCCATCGTGTCAATGCCACAGCTTGCTGTACCTGAGTATTGTTGCTGACCATGTCCATTCCTTTATGACCACAGTTTACCCATCTTTTGATGGCTACATCCAGCAGGATAACGCGCCATGTCATAAAGCGCGAAACATCTGGATTGGACCAGCAGGACTGGTTTCTTGAACATGACAATGAGTTCACTCAATGTCAATGAGTACTCAAATGGCCTCCACAGTTACCAGATCTCAATCCAGTAGAGCACCTTTAGGATGTGGTGGAACGGAATTTTTGCATCATGGATGTGCAGCCGACAAATCTGCAGCTACTGCATGATGCTATCATGTTAATATGGACTAAAATGTCTGAGGAATATTTCCAGTACCTTGTTGAATCTATGCCACGAAGGATTAATGCAGTTCTGAAGGCAAAGGGGGTCCATCTGGGTACTAGTAAGATGTACCTAATAAAGTGGCCGGTCAGTGTACAGTACATGTAAGAGATCACACATTTTTAATATAAAGATTTATTTGTGATAACAGTTTGTTTGGCTTTTTTTCTCTTTCTTTTCTTTTAAAATGACCTTATAACCGTTTTATGGAAATACCTTAAATCAGGGGTCACCAAACTTGGTCCAGGAGGGCTGGTGTCCCTGCAGGGTGTAGCTCCAACTTACCTCAACACACCTGCCTGGATGTTTCAAGAATACCTCGTGAGACCTTGATTATCTTATTCAGGTGTTTTCGATTAGGGTTGGAGCTAAAATCTGCAGGACACCGGCCTTCCAGGAACAAGTTTGCTGAACCCTGCTTTAAATTCATTGCATCTTTTAATACGGCTGCTGGGAACTGGCATTTAGCTCAATCTATAGCTTCTTAACTGGTCATATAAAAATTATATTGCACTTTTCCTTTAACCTTTTTTAAAAACATCAAGACATCATGAAATCATCAAGATCCCCCTACAGTACTACTTATGACCCCTATTGAAGGCCCTTGATGAAGATGTTCTCTATGTGTGCCGTACGAAAAACTAAATAAAATGTTGATTCTTGTGGTCAATTTTTCCAACATCAGTGTCCAATATTTTTACACAAAGTGGTATGTTGGCCAGCAGTCTGGATATTCCCATGACCATCCGTCCGGCCCCCACAGGTCAATAGTTAGCGGAAAGCGTTATTTCGCAACACTTTTCTGGCCTGTTTCCACAGAGAGGAACAGACTATAGCCCTGCGTACAGGAGGTCAATACGGCCAAGCTTAGGGGAGTCAGAACAGCTCCTGGCTCGGCTTCAGATGATCAGCATGTTTTTTTAGGCATGTGATGACACAAGCACAGTGTCACAAGATGTTCCCATCCCGGCATAAAAACCTGCTGTGTGTGCCTCCGCGTCACTGCGCTAGCATTTGCCTTAACGCAGCTGTAGAGGCCTGGAGATTCAAGGATTCGGGGTCTAAAAATACGCATGGCTCTAATCTAAAGCCGCATGAATGTGGCAGACGCGCAGGTTCTCTAAGACTTGGCACAGGAGTGAACTCGATCATAACTTTACTTCTTGAAGTAGACGTTGTCCTCCTCCCAGTACCAGGTGTAGGTCAGGTTGCCAGGATACGCCTCTGCTTGGCACGTAAATTGGGCATTCTGGGATATGTTAACAGTGATGTTCTCAGGTGGTGTCACAATGTATGGAGGACCTGGTGGAGGCAAAACAAAAATGAAGGTTAATGTTAACTGACAATTGTGAATTAGTGGAAATTCACAAGTGATTTTGAGATTTAGGCTCAATCCCAATTCTTTTTTTGTACCCATACCCCTTCCCCTTGGCCCTTAAAACCGAGTGTGAAAGGGAAGGGCTTCAAAATTTACCCTTTGAGAAATGGGACACCACTACAGCACCGGCACACGTCATCATATGTCATCGCGATCTCTTGCTTCATATGAGATCAGACAATGGCATCTGCTGTAGTTATTCCAGTTGGGTTATATTTTCGTATTTATCCTCAGGAAATCACTGAAGGCATAAATTATGTTATCATAACGTTCTAATGTGGCGCGCCAAATTTGGGGCTAAAAATATGCAGTCTGAACTCTGCATAACTAGCCTTCCACTGAATTTTTGTGCTTACCTTTAGCTTCGGCTGTCATGACACACATAAAACATAAAAATCACAGTCTTAAAATATGAGAAATGCATTTGTAAGAAAAGAAAAGTTGCAGGTTTGAGATTTGTGAATGATAAAGTCATCTCTTACTATAAGTGTCCAGTTTTTACCGAGTTACTCACTGTACCTCAATAAACTCCCCACTGGAAAAGTTTCGGGGCAAGTACGATGGATACAACTCGAGCCACTGATGAACTTTTATTGCGTTCACACACACAATGTTTGTCCACAATTAGACAGCCTAAGTACTGGCGTTACATTAGTCTGTCAAACTTCGACGTCCTTCCTCGTTTAATCAACAGTTGCTAGTAGCTAGCTAGCTAGCTAGGTTATAAACCGGCAAGCGTACCGGCCCCAAACAATAACTAACTGAGGAAAAACGAAACTTGCGTCTTAATTTATATACAGACACAACCTATTGGCTCGAAACGGTAATACACATCTCCATAATCAGAATTATGACTTATATGAAAATATAATATAAATGTGCCTGCATTTAAACTAACATGGAAAATATACATACTTATTTATTCTTCAAATACTTTGAAGCATAATAACCCCTATCATTAATAATATACATATTATAAACAATACTGACACATACTAGAAAGTCCTACAATAAGGTTCAAACACATTACACGCATTCAGGGGTTTTAGGGGCCCCTACATTTAGGGGGCCCCCAGAGGCATTATTAAGGGCCCGGCACACCATCCCACCCGCCCCCCACCCATCATTCAATTTCATCAGCCCAGCCCCTCAGTGTTATCCGCGATCACGCTCTTCACATTCGTCTACATTAACCGGCCGGCCCTGCACGCATTAGAAAGTTTTCAAAGTGATTGCAACTACAGTAACTAGCCTTCCACTGAATTTTAGTGCTTTATAGCTTTGGCTGTCATGACAAACAAAAACATCTACACTGTAAGTTTGTGAAGAAAGCAGGACAGATGATTTGGAATTGTTGTCTAGTTGTGTCCAGTTTGGTTGGTTTTTGTTTCATGGTTAAAGCATTTTATTTAGTTTTGTCTAAAAAGTGCTGTGCTTTCAGATCCTGCTTACTCTACCATTTGTTTGTTGGTCCTGAGCCAAACAAGATAACAAGACTAATCAAGAACACCCAATTACAACACTACACTAATTAACAAAACAATAAACCAGTGACAAGAGCAGCACACACTTGAAACAGGTATTGAAAGAACTGGACTTTTAAGCAAACCAAATTAAAAGGCACAAAAATGGGATTTGGGGTACTTTCTAAAAGTAGCACTGAAGCATTTAGGCATTTATTACAAAAATGTGAATAAACATTCATTCATTCATTCATTTTCTTTTCGGCTCAGTCCCTTGATTAATCTGGGGTCG
Organism: Danio aesculapii; assembly: GCF_903798145.1. Lineage (NCBI taxonomy): Eukaryota > Metazoa > Chordata > Actinopteri > Cypriniformes > Danionidae > Danio > Danio aesculapii. Next base: position 29,319,743 of record NC_079449.1, on the reverse strand, counting down.
CCACAGCGGAATGAACCACCAACTTATCCTGCATATGTTTTACGCAGCAGATGCCCTTTCAGCCGCAACCCATTGCTGGGAAACACCCATACACTTCCATTCACACACATACACTATGGCCAATTTACCTGTACCGCATGTCTTTCGACTAGTGGGGGAAACCGGAGCACCCGGAGGAAACCCACATGAACACGGGGAGAAAATGCCAACTGACCCAGCCAGGGCTCGAACCAGTGACATTCTTGCTGTGAGGCGAGAGCGCTAACCACTGTGCCTCTGTGCTATCCAATTAAACATTCATTTTAAGTTAAATATTTTATAGTATTTCATATTATATTTTACAGTACAATATAATTATAATGTCAAACTTTGTTATATTACACAATATTTGCAAAATAACTAAGAAATTAATTAATAAATAGATGTAATGAGCTGATGGTGATGCGGTTGCGCAGTGCGTAGCACGATTGCCTCATAGCAAGAAGGTTGCTGGTTCGAGCCTTGGCTGGGTCAGTTGGCTTTTCTGTGTGGAGTTTGCATATTCTCCCATGTTGGCTTGGGTTTACTCCGGATGCTCTGGTTTTCCCCATAAGTCCAAAGACATGCGCTACAGGTGAATTGGGAAGGCTAAATTGTCCGTGGTGTATGTGTGTGAATGAGTGTGTATAGATGTTTCCCGGAGATGGGCTGCGGCAGGAAGGGCATCCGCTGCGTTAAACATGTGCTGGATAAGTTGGCGGTTCAATCCGCTGTGGTGACCCTGGATTAAAAAAGGGTCTAAGCCAAAAAGAAAATAAATGAATGAATGAATAATGAATAGATTTACCAAAAGATGGCTGTAATACACTATTGTAGTAAGTGATCTTGTTAGACAACGCTGTGCTGTTTTAGACTATTGCAGGTTTACTAAAGTGAATGAAGCTATTCTGCTACTTCCTGGAAAAAAGTAGCTAGCTATTGGAATATAGCTATATTTAAACATATGTAGCTAAACTACTGTTAAGCTACTGAAACTGTAGCTAAGCTTCTTGTCAACACTGTTTGGTAGTATGCTGACATGCAATACATACAGTGGTTATACGTTCAAAACATTTCAAATTATTATTAGCAGCGCTTTTCAATCGGTTTGATTGTTAACTTTCTGATAACTTTATGAACATAAATATTATATGACCGGTTATATATGTGAACAAATATATTTATATTTTTGAATTCGAATGAATTGATAGTTATTATATGTTAGCATGTATGTATATATTTGTAATTCTAATAGTTTAATGGTTAAAACAAAACATTATTTTTTACTTGTCCAGAAAATGCCCAGATAGCAAAGAATTCTGGCCCTGATTTGGCATAAAGCTGGCACAGCAGGCATTTGTCCGGCACTGGCATACAGCATGTCGGCCAAACATGACCCGAGTTTCACAGAGGTGGCACTATCTTTAGGGTGGCACACAAGACTTGGGCCAAATAGCAAATGTAGTATTTGACCCAGATGTTAAAAATTTATATGTGGGCCACGTATGTTTGGCCTATCTTGACACACTTTTGAAATATATTTATATTATTTCTGAGTAAAGAAAAAAATACTACCAAAATACTAGGTTGCTTCAAAAAAGAGCGTGGCCATAAAGTGAAATGCTTAATGAGTTTATCAAATTCGTTGCAGTTGTGACACACCAACATATCTGGTCCAGTTCAGGCCCAGTTTTGGGTTATTAACTTGGCTGAAACTTAGCCCAGATATGGTCCATGTTTCGCCCTTGTATGGAAGCCAGAATTGGTCCAATCATGTACCGTAATTCACTGTGGCATGTGGGCCAAGCAAAAGCTGATTGTGAGAGCCAGATCTGGGCCAGAGATATTTTGCTATGTGGGTGCTTTTTGACTTTTTCGATTTTTAGATATTTGCACTAGAAGAAAAGACAAAACCTCTAAGTAACAAAGCTTTTTTGCAGTGATGGACCAGCCTTAAACTTCAAAGTGGCAGAGCTTGAAAACAAAAGACAACCTCAGTATTGTCCCTTGACTATCACTTTTGAATTGAGTCACTCAGAATTGAGTATCACTCAGAATTGAGTACATTTTAACTTTGAATGTGTCTGATTTGGATGTTAGTTCTGTTGTCTAATTCCAATGATCATTTAATTAAAGAAAGTGAAGCTAAGTGGTTAACACAGTTGCCCCACAGCAAAAAGTTTGCTGGTTCGAATTCTGGCAGGACCAGGAGACATTTTTGTATGGAGTTTGCATGTTCTACCTGTGTCTACGTGGGTTTTCTCTGGAAATACATATTAAATATGTATTCTACAGGTTATATACAGTTGAATCCTCCTGTGAATTCAACTGTATAATATAACTGTATAATTCAACTAAAATACAGTTGAATTGCCTCCTGTGATTTTTTTTCTTTTTTTCTTTTGCAAATATTTCCCAAATTATGTGTAACAGAGCAAGGAATTTTTCACAGTATTCCCTATAACATTTTTCCTTCCGCAGAAAGTCTTAATTGTTTTATTTTAACTTGAATAAAAGCCATTTTCTTTAAAATAACTAACCAAATTAACTTTATTAAGCCTTTAAATGTCACTTCAACATGATGGTGGAGAAAAAAAAATGGGTGAAAAAAAAATGGGTGGGTAAAAAAAAAAAACGAGTGATAGGTAAACATATTTTTGAAAGTTTTTGCGTTCTCTCGCAAATATGTTTTGCGTTATCTCGCAAATATGTTTATACCTCGCAAAACTGTTGTTCCACAAACACTTCACTTCATACATGACAACCCTCCCGTTTTTGCCGGTATTGTGCTGTATTTTACCATTATATCCTATTATTAGTTATTTTCCCATATTTCTGTCATATTTTTAATCTTAAAAGCATGTTGAAACTAATATAAAAATGTCTGCATTGACTTTCTTTCCAATAAAGCTGTGCGTCGATCAGCACCCCGCTCTCATATGCAACTCTGAATCAGTAAATGCATGTATAAGCGCTGACTGACGGACGCACTCTGTATGATAAACTGATCCCAGATCAGCTTCTGTACACACCATTTAAAGTGACACCTCTGTTATCAAACAAGTGAAGAGCAGCAAATGAATCTCTCATTTTGTTTTGTTTGATAACAGAGTTGTGAACGCAATGACATATAGCGAAGGCATATTTTAACTGTTTGTGCTCATTTAAGAGGAAATTAGTTGTGTTTAAAATAAAACACGCAGGACGTCCGGGCATGTTTACATATTATTAAGTGTATTTGTCTGTTTAAACACACACCCGAATCCCAAATTGTCCTGCACTTTAGGTCCTCTTTAAATGGTGTGTACAGCTGATCTGGGAGTCAGTCAGTGCTGATCGACACACAGCTTTAATGGAAAGAAAGTCAATGCAGACATTTTTATATTAATTTTAACATGCTTTCAAGATTAAAAATATGGGAAAATACCTAATAATAGGATATAATGGTAAAATACGGGATAATCCCGGCAAAAACGGGAGGGTTGTCATGTATGAAGTGAAGTGTTTGTCAAGTGAAGTGCGTAGTACACTAGTATCTTGAAAGATATCCAGTAAAATATTATCCAATTTAATTATGGCAAAGATAAAATAAGTCAGTTATTATAAATTAGTTATTAAAACTATTATGTTTAGGAATGTGTTAAAAAAAATCTTTCACAATTTGGGGAAAAAATATACAGGGGGCTAATAATTCTGACTTTAACTGTATATATATATATATATATATATATATATATATATATATATATATATATATATATATATATACAGTATATATATATATATATATATATATATATATATATATATATATATATATATATATATATATATGAGGAAATAAATGTTACATATATAAAGGTGACAACTTTTGCGACATTTTCAAATATATTTAGCTTATGTACACTGAAAAAAAGGATGTCTGCAAAACTGTTGCAAACAATTTATTTGTGTTGAATTTAAATAAACAAATTAAATTTAATAATGTTCAACTTAATTTGTTTGTTTAAATTCAGCCCAAATAAATCATTTACAACCCCTTAACGTAAAAAAATTTAATAAATCCAAGGAATCATCTTTGAATATTTTTTTTCAGTGTATGAAGTGCAGATATGAGACATGTTTTTTTTTAATCCTTGAAATTTAAATATGAGCTTATATGTTTAATAAGTGGTCCACATATATCACCACATATCAGATTTCCATATGGTTCATTGGATATACACCAAGACCAAACCCATTTCATGTTTGTTTATACACAATAAGAGACAGGAATTATTGTCTGTGGTAATCAACTGCATGCCACAGATGTGGTATTCCTTGCAATTATCCTAATTTTCCTCTGTGTTTATATGTGCATATAGAAGCCTGTCCAATAAAGACAGCAAGGATACTACTGTCAGGCCTTCCCACAGAGAATATTATCCTTCCCACATGAGGCTGTCACTGAAATTGCCAATAGACTCTTAATTAGACGTGTGGGTAGCAGGAATACCGTCGTGACACTCGGACCACTGTGAGATTTGTGGGTGCCTGGCAGAAAAATACGGCACGAACGCACAAACAAGCCCAGGATTAGCTGTGAAATATCTTCAAAATCTTAATGTGTGGACTACGCTGAGAGCTTCCTGGATGTTTCCTTAATGTGCAGTAAATGACACTGCGTCTGAGGGGATTATTGACAGTAGCGCAGCTTTCCTTATTAAAATGAAATCGCAAAAGGCATCACTTGAAAGCGTCTAAAAATATCCCTGGTGTTGCTCGAGCTCGTGTTATTGAAGCAGGTTTTAACTAGAGTGCCTCTCCAGAGGCTTCATGAGAATATTGCTTTTTGTAAAAACAATATTGCTAGTTTACTAAACAAAACAGCCCATGGCCAAGGCAATTTTGGCTCAGCACAGTTCATATGTATCTCCATCTGACTCACTGGTGCTCAGACGAGAGCAGACGATTCCCTTCGACTTCACTCCAACTCAAGCTCTGCATTCTAAGAAGGCAGAAGATATAACTAAAATAGATCTAAGATAATCACAGTAACTTGCTTGCAGTATGCACCTGCTCTGAATTCTTACATTTGACAAATTGAATCCATCAATTCAATAAAACAGCCATTGTTGTTAAGCTATTAAGTTTAAAATGTTTACTGCAATTAAATATGGCCATATCTATAATAACACATATATAATATATGTGAATGTTATTTTATAAACACAGTTTACAGATGTGCATTATATACACAGGAGTTGGACAATGAAATTGAAATGCCTGGTTTTAGACCACAAAAATTCATTAGTGTTCTGTAGGGTCACCTTTTGTGGCCAATACAGCATCAATTCATTTTTGGTAATGACAGATATAAGCTCTGCCTAGTGGCCAGAGGGATTTTGAGCCATCCTTTCTTGCAGAATAGTGGCCAGGTCACTACATGATGCTACTGGAGGAAAACATTTCCTGGCTCGCTCCTTCAAAACACCCCAAAGCGGCTTAATAATATTTAGGTCTGGTAACTGTGCAGGCCATAGCATATGTTCAACTTCACTTTCATGCTCATCACACCACTCTGTCACCAGTCATGCTGTGTGTATTGGTGCATTATCTTCCTGATACATGGCACCGCCTTCAGGAAAACAATGTTTGAACCACTGGGTGCACGTGGTCTTCCAGAATAGTTGGGTAGTCCTTGGCAGTGCGCATCTAGCACAAGTATAGCCATGATATTCTTGCCCAAACCATCACTGACCCATCCCATGCTTCATTCTGGGCAAGTAACAGTCAGAGTGGTATGCTTCTTTGGGGTTTCTCCACACTGTAACTCACCCAGATGTGGCAAAGACAGTCAAGGTGGACTCCTCAGAGAACAATATGTACATGTTTCACATTGTCCACAGCCCAAGAGTTGTTGTTTTTTTTTTTTTGGTGGAAACACCAAAGATTTGAGGTACACATTTAATTCTGCAGCGAGTTGGGCAGCTGTGGGCTTTAAATATTCATTCATTCATTCATTCATTCATTCATTCATTCATTTTCTTCTCAGCTTAGTCCCTTTATTAATCTGGGGTCGCCACAGTGGAATGAACCGTCAACTTATTCAGCATATGTTTTTACACAGCGTATGCCCTTCCAGCTGCAACCCTTTAAATATTCTAAACTGTAAAAAAATTTAAATATTCGCGTTATAAATATAGACGTTAAACATCACTTGGTAAAATTAGCCCCGGAGGGCTAATAATTTAGATTTTTTTTTATTCTATGCACATACCCACAGTATACCTGCATCTCCATCCAGCCCTTACAGCAGCATCTCCACGTCTCCTGTATGTTTGGTGGTGCTCTGTGATCATGCGTGTCTGTTTCTCAGTGGAGGCTGTGTGTTCGCGTGCTGCTCTGTATTCACAGCCATGCTCCACTGCCATAAATCTGACTGCAGTGAAAGCCACAAAGCCAGTGACAGGCAGCTTGCTCATGTTTGCTGTCATACTGTACACGGTTCACGGATAATAAACTGAAGCACTTCATCATTCTGTACTAACGCTGAGGCCATATGGGGGAGAGACTGTGGCACCAGAACCAGGTGCTGACTCAGAGAACACAATGATTATTCTGTTTGCATGTGCATGAAACACACTCACACACTTGTCAATCCATTCATGTCCATCATGGAGACAAGACAGACAGATCTTTTTCAAGGTGACACTTCATCCATAGCTTAAAAGGACTTGTTTGTGGTGCATTTTTACCCCTCTTTTAAATCTTTACATTTCATTTGATTTCAACAGACTGGTCAAAAGGTATTACAAATCATTTCCAGCACATAATGATTTGATGAATTAAAGACCACTATTATGCATTATTAAAAGGTCATATTTTGGTTTTGGGGGTCTCCAACAACAAGCTGATATACAGTCAAGGTCAAAAAACACTTCCAAATGCGTTTATTTTTACCTAATTATCCTAATGACTCCCATATGATTTGTTCAGCAGTTATTTTTTTCAAACCCCTCCTTTGTGTGACGCTAATCAGCAGTGACTGGTACCAAGACAATTCAGAAAAATAACCCTTAGTTGACTTTGAGAATCAGTATTTTTAAACAATGCACATTCAGATTTAAACCTCAGCTGGATGTTTTCCATTCACTTAGAGCTGTGTTACACTGTCACAATCACCAGCGATCTAAGCCTTGAATGCCATTATATGGACTACAGATCCAGTCATGCACTGCTCACATGCACCTGTTTCGGATTCCGCTGATTGAACACACACACAGCCGGAGGATCGTTACGGACTGATTATTTATACATCACACACGCATCAGTGCTGAGTCATGTTTAACTGTTTTTGTGACATTATGACGCAGTTTCTTCGTACAGCCTAGCCGTGTTTTGACCCTTTGCCTTGTTCTCTCGTTTTTATTCCTTGCTGGCTGTACTGACAATTTCCCTGTTTATTGACCACGACTCTGGATTGCCCGTATACATCTGTCAATAATCCATGCAGGGGGTCCCCCGCATTTTGTGTTACGCCACTGAATATAATATAATATAATATAATATAATATAATATAATATAATATAATATAATATAATATAATATAATATAATATAATATAATATAATATAATATAAAAGATGCTTATGTGAACAACAGGTGAATAAATAAAGCAGCGTCTCTGAAGGTGAATGAGTGTGTATGAAACACGAGCGGTGACCATAAACTTGCAGTATATCACCTCCATCGCTTCTCCAGGAAGGCTCCATTAGGACTGGAGTGACAGGAAGTGATCTATGCAGATGGAGCAGACTGAGCGTATTGACTGCGGCAGCTGTGCTTACAGTGACGAGACTTTGACAACACGGATGTGTCCATACGCCAATTCACTGAAAGAGTCTAATTAACCAGGGAGCACCGAAGGCTTTGGATCTTTGCACCCAGTATTGATGAGGCGCGATGACCACAGTAACAAGAAAAAGGACAAACGGTGACGGACTATGGCTGACCTAACCTGACTGTCGGTGCTGGAAGCTTTCTTTTTATGCTTATGTTTATTGTGTACCGTATGTATCTATTTGCTGCAGAAGGAAAATCAATGGATGAGTGTTGCAGATTGTCACATTGCGCTAGTTTACACAAAGCTTTCCAATGCTTCAAATCAATTTAACCAATTGCTTCACGAAATGAATAGCTGTTTCAAAGTGTTACATGCATTTTTGATCATACAAATAATCATCTAATCATTTAAATATCAAAAAAAAAAAAAAACTGATCCGAGTTCAGGTTTAAAAAAAATATAAAACTTGTTCAGTACTTTTGTTATGATCACCAGCAATCTAACATTTGCAGATCACTGGAAAACTACAGATCTGACACGTATCCAAGCTACAACTCCCATCATGCCCTGCACTCACACACCAGTTCCATGTTTGATTGCACACACAGTTGAAGCTTGTGAAGACTAATAACTTGGACTACAAATACACCTCTATCTCACACACACACACACACACACGCACACACACACACGCATCTGGACAGTCTTGTTTTCTGTGAACATTTCTAAAGTGTTACTTTTGTCTAGCCATGCTATGTTTTTTTCACCCGTTTTGTTTATTGTTCTTGTTGTTTTACTTTCTGTCCTGACCTCTCACCTGTTATCCTCACCCTGATTTTGGATTACCTGTATGCTCCAGTTCACTCCTGTTTTGACCATTGCCTGCCTGATGATTCTTTTTAATAAACTTGCCCCTGACCACTGTTGGGGGCAATAATTGTCTTTTGAAATTGTCTTTTGAAATTTACTGTTGAATTTTCCCAAAATGTTTTAAAATGTTTATGATCAATGTAAGGTAACGAATTACAAATACACAAATTACTGTAATTAAGTAGTTTTTCTTAAGAATTGTACATTACTAAGTTGTTTTAAAAATGTGTACTTTTACTTAAATACATTTTAATGCTGTATCAATATATTTACTGTGCTATTTTACTACAAATTGAAGTCACTACTTCATTTTTTTTCTTGTACACAGTAATTGGCTAAGAAAAATTAGTTCCATGATTCCCATCCAATCAAGCCATGTATTGAAAAATATCATAATACTGATTTCAAGACATGGACGCTATAAACAGAGCAAACATGTACACTGTAGAAGCATTACAAGTGTCCAAGAACATGAAAAATCCTTACACGTATTGACTGAGAGACTCCAAATGTTCTTACATTAAATTAATCTCACATTTTTAATTTATATAAATGGCAAATAATTGAACTTGCACTTAGAAACACCCTTAAAAGAAGATACCACTGATGTAAGTTAGATTTTTATTATAGTCTATATGGTGGAATATTTTCACAGGGTAATACTCACTGCTCACAACTCTTGAGTACTTTTAGAAGGGTGACTTTTAGTGTTTAGATCAGATACATTTACCTTTGGAACCATTTGTGATATTTATATCTATATTTATACTTAATTTGTTTATTTGTAGCATGATTGATTAAAATTAATAATGTTATGCAGTATTATTCTGTGTCTTGGATCGAGTGGTTTAGTGATATAGATTAGCTCCACCTACATGTCACGTCAGTTCACCTGCTTGTGTAAGGGCACACAGGTGATGGGGGATCAGCTGGCAGGGGTAGCGGGGAAAACAGCGGGGAAACAGCGTGTTTTTGTTTGTAGCATTTGTAAGACAAATAAAAATGAATCTTGAGATATAAATGTTTGGACGCGTCCAGGGGCGTCGCATTGAGATATGATTTACTTTCTATGCAAGTGTATTAATAAGAGTGGTAATTCAGAATCAAAGACGTTATTCTCCATGTGCAACCGAACCAACGCTGGTGAAAGCAATGCGTTTAATCAAAAAGCAAACTGACGCATCTCTGCGTGTGCGCAGAGAACCCGCACGCCTCTCGCACACGCTGCTCTTCTGTTGGTGCATGTCCCGGTAGTTAAAAAGTTAACGCAAAAAAGCAGGCTACTTGCTTTTTTGTTTAGCTAGTCGACAAAACTAAAGTTTAAACAATATAACGGTGATCTTACTAAGCATGCCTCCTGATAGATTTTTTTGTATGAAGCAGGAGGGGTGAGGAGTCAGGGAGGTAAAAACTTAATCTCTGCCATGTGTCAAGTCTAAGACAACAGATAATTTTATAAAAAATATTTTTTTATATTTTATTGAATTGTCTATAGAATTTAATTCAAATGAAATTAATATTTATGCAAAAGGTTTCTTGAAAGATCTTAGCATATCACTCCAGTTGTGTCTAAACATTGTTTTCCAGTTACATTTAAGATTATTTAGAATAATAATTGTATAATAACAAGAATACTTTTATTTATAATAAATATTTATAAAAAAAACAAATAAATAAATAAATGTATATATATATACAGTGCCCCAGTAGAGCTTTATGTCGAGCAACGCCCCTGGACGCGTCGTAAACATCACTGCTCCTGTCAAAACGGCTCCATAATAACCAGATGATGCCGGAGACCGTTATATAAACTCTACTTGCACTACAATCTTTTGAAAAATGGTACTTTTACTTGAGTGGGATTTTTCAGTACTCTTTCCACTACTAATTATGATGTAACAACGTCTCACATAACCTTAGCAGCCACAGTTCGAACCACTGATACAATACAAAAGGTTCATAAAGGTTTAGCAGCTTTATCAAACAGTGCTTTGAGAGCAGCCGTCAGTACCTTGCACCAGCAGGCGGGTGGTGTGTAGCGCTTCCCCCTGGTCACTGTGGGCACGGCAGCTGTATGCCCCTCGGTCCTCCCGCGTGATGGCCTGCACTGTCAGACTGCCGTCACTCACCTGCAGAAACAGAACAAGCACAAAACACAAGTTAACGTATTTGCCAAATATTACAATTAAAATAATTTGAACAATTACATTTTTAATAAAAAAAAAATTATAATATCACATTTTAAAAATGACTGAAATGGACCTATCATGTCCCTTTAACAAGATGTGAAGTAAGTCTCTGATGTCCCTAGAGTTTGTATTTGACAGCTAAAAATGCCTCACAAATAATGTTTTATAAACTCTTCGAAACTGACTCTTTTAGGAAAATTGTGCCATTTTGTTGACTGTTCCTTTAAATTCAAATGAGGTTGTGCTCTCGACTCTCTAATCAAAAAAGGGCGGAGCTACAAATGTCTGTATGTCAGCATAGTGGAAGACTCTAAAACAACCTATGCTAATGAATGAGAGATTGTCACTAATTGGCGGGGCTTTCCCCATCTAATGACATGTACTAAGGGAGAATGTCATCAAGCGTTTTTTATAAAGTGTGATAATCAAAAATAAAATGAACACATTTTTACTATTAGAAGCTAATTATATTCACAGACTGCTATCACACAACTGTTTAAACCCCTTATAAAAGTGATGTTTGCACAATAGGTCCCCTTTAAATTAAATTATCAAAAGGAATAAGTCCAAAGTAAACGTGTGTTGCATTCCACTGTGTTAACAACACACTACATAGCTCCTCGGATACAAGGAATTCTAGCAATACAAGTTATCAAATATAGTTATTAACATCATCCCCTAAAACGCAGTAAAAATAATTATATAATAATGAAAAAAAAAAATAAAATAGGGCTACGCAGGGGCGCAGTAGTTAGTGCTGTCGCCTCACAGTAAGAAGGTCGCTGGTTCGAGCCTCGGCTGGGTCAGTTGGTGTTTTGTGTGGAGTTTGAATGTTCTCCCTGTGTTCGCGTGGGTTTCCTTCGGGTGCTCCAATTTCCCCCACAGTCCAAAGACATGCAGTGCAGGTGAATTGGGAAGGCTAAATTGTCCATAGTGTGTGAGTGTAAGTGAGTGTGTATGGCTATTTCCCAGAGATGGGTTGCAGCTGGAAGGGTTGCGTAAAACATGTGCTGGATAAGTTGGAAAATGAATGAATGAATAAAAATAAAATAACATATCTAATTGAATCGCAATTACAAAAACAAAAGTAACAAACATACAATTATTTTTTAAAACAAAGACTAAACCCAAAGCCATATTAACACAACTTAAAAGTAAACAATCTCAAATATTTACAGACTTATTTATATTGAATGCTAAAAAGCCCAAGGTGAGTGTTTAATTTCATTTAGTTTTAGTTTTTCATTTATGAAATTTGTTTTATTTTATTTTATAAAGGTGTTATACGACCAATAGTATTACACTGTAAAACAATGTACGTGATTTTAATAGTAAAAAATAAAATACTACAGTAAAAATAATACAGTGAAAAATGTTTCCTTAATTTATACATAAATGACCAAAATACTCATTCCGAGCATGACAATAACAGTTTATAAATAAATGAACGTAGCAGGATATAGTTTGCTGTACATTTATAGAAAAAAAATGTATGGTGTCTGTAGTATTTTTAACGGTAAAAATCTGACAACCAGAATTTTTCAGAATTTAGTTTGTTTTCTTTTACATTTACGGATATAATCTTGCACCAGAGTTTGATTTAGGCAGAAATTGCACCAGGTTCTGAAAAACGAGCCCAGCATTAAAGCACCCTTATCCCCCAAACATTGAAAGCTTTAGCCAAAGGGAGACTGGCCTTATTTTTCCTCCCACACAATATTCTGAGGTGTGTTGACATCCTTCTGGACGGGTGACACAATCCACCCTGCTGTTCAGACCCATCACACCAACAAGCAGACGAGAGCAGGTAATAAATGCTCTCAAACACTGCGCTGTATTTAACCACACACAAACACACACACACATTGCAGTAGAGGAGACGAGACATCTGTGCCTCTGCTCTTCAGCGTGTGTGTTCCTCTAGCGCATTCCTCCATTTCTCTGACTTTTATCCATGGAAGCAGGGAGAAGAATGGCGGATCTTCAGCACTGTTCTTAAAGGTGAGGTCACGACTCTCTGCTTTGAGTAAATGTCTGGGACTGGGGGCTTGTTAGTGCTGGGAACGGCTTTTAAAAGCAAGAGCCAACAAGCTGAAGCAGAAGTAGTACTTCCTCCTCACAGGAGAAATAATTAAATATAGATTTGATACAATCTAATTGAGGCGAATCCTGATTAATCACAGCATATGGGGCAATTTAGTAAATGTGAGGGGCAATTGCTTATAGGTTTCTGCTGGCATTCACGTTCACTGAAGTCAACTGGGATTGTTTTTGCTCAATAGGCTTAAGTGTCAGAATAAACGCTATATTTTCAGATAATATAGTATATAGTCTGTTAAGTTTAATCTAAACTTGTTTTGTGATTTCTAAAGAATTTGACATTTTTTACAAGCAGAAAAAAATATTATGAATATATTTATATATTCATACAATATTAAAATATCACTTACTGATTCATGACTAGGGCCACAGATTTCTGCAGATTTTTAACCCATCGTTGAGTCTATTTATTTATTTATTTATTTACATTAATGTGTGACAATTTATATTTATTCAATTTTTTAATTAATTTCCGTAAAAATATTGACTAATATGAAAATGTTCATATGATCTATTTACAATACAGTTTGTTTCTGTCTTTTAGTAGATTTATTATATGCATACCTGCCAAAACTCTCATTTTTTCCCGGGAATCTCCCGTATTTCAAATCCATCTCCCGCCACCCTCCCATTTTGTCATTTCTCCAGGAAAACTCCTGTAATTTCACCCACACTCACCCCCGGTCCTCAGCTTTTTGGTACAGTCTATAACACCTCCGTAATGCCGACTTTGGTACAGTTACTTGGGTGTTATTCAAACACCCATACCCTCTTACCCTACCCCCTCATATTCCCTTTTTTGCATTAATCTGTTCAAAAATCCTGATAAAAACTACTAAATTGTTTAGAAAATTACAGGATTTTAAGTCTTTAAATCCAAGTTCACAAATGATGTCACTGATTTGGGGGAAAAACACAAACACACAAAATTACTTATTTTCAATATAAAATCCTTTTATCACAGTCTTGGACATGTGAACTATTAGTAACAACATTGGCTTTGATACATTGTAAGATAAAATTTTTTTTCTCTTTAATTTACTGTTGGTGGTTGTTTTTGCCCCATTGACTTTCATTATAACCACATTTGATGGTGCATAAATACACAGTCTTTGTTTTTGTTTACTTCATGTAGTTCTGAGAGCTGATGCATATTTAGATTTTTTTCAGACACATCAAGGTAAGTGCGCAAAAGTCACTTTCACACACTGACAGACATTCATACACACGCTTTCATTTGCTGTTATACTCTATATAAAGTCCAGAAACTTTTTTGGGGTTCAAAAAATCCAAAAGCTTTTTGGGGGGGCTATCTAAAGGGTTAAGGGCGCCAACTGATGATCAACAGTACAAATTTTACCTCTTCCCAACAGGAAAAGCCACCAACAATCAAAAATGGATGCTTATATGGTGTCATGGTTTTGTAATAAAAAAATGTGTTTATAATAGAAGCCAATAGGCAAAAACAGCCACCAACAGTAAATTAGGGGGGGGGGGGTGAAAATGACTCAAACACAACGCATTCAAGGCAATGTTGTTTCACATGTCCAAGACTGTGATCAACAGTAAAAAAAATCCATTTTAAAAATACTTCATTTTGTGTTTTTTTTTTTTTTTTTTTTTTTTACCAAATCAGTGAGATCATTTATGAATTTGTATATTGTTGAGTTTTTAAAAGAATTGTTAGATTTAAAACATTTTCTCAAAATATGTGTCAAAATAAGATGTGTCACCAATTATATTATATGATATATTATTATACTATATTTGTCACAGTTCGGTGGGGGGAAAAAGGGGCGAGGACCCAAGTGCAGGGTAAGGTAGTATTTAATATAATAAAACAAAAATAAAAAAGGCAAAAACAGCAAAACAAACTCCCCCGAGGGGAAAAACATTAACTAAACAAATAAACCTAACTAGACTGAGCAGGCTGGCAGGGACTGGAACAGACACCCGACAAGGTAACATACAAGGTTGATCAAATGACATACGATGACGAACTGGCACGGGACAGCAGACATGAGGAGAATATAAGCAGTAGTAAATTAACACACAAGTGAACAGACAGGTGTTAAACATGTAAATCTAATAAACTAATAATGGGTTAACAAGGAGGGTGGGACTAGACAATAGACAGGAGAGCACATGACACAGAAAGAGACAACACAAGCCATGTGCTCACAAAACAAGACTAGAACACGCAGCCAATAAGAGAACTCATTAACCGCGTGTTCGTATGACAAAACACACACACAACACTGAAGCACACAACAAAAGCACGCGACCACAATGTAAACACAGAGCCACGTGCTTTGACAACAGACGCAAGACACGGGCACACGATAGGTGAAAACACCATACCGTGCGCTCACACAGATGCAACGCGCATGTTTCATCTCAGCGCCAACCAAAACCGAAACCAACTAAACGGAGACGTTGAGAATGAAACTGCGCGATGCTGACAACACAAACACGAGTACAAGAGCGCGCGTCCCAAGGACGCGAACACCCCGCGCGCCCGCATCAAGCGGGAGCGTGCACGGTCCGCGCGCACCTATGACGATGTGCACCCAGACAATGGCAAAACAAGTGCTCGACCCAAGAAAACTCGAGCCAAGCACTACAGGACAGGATAAGACAGAGCTAGTGTCCGGACTCTGCCACCAAAACAAGAATTTACAAGACCAGAGTGGCAGAACCCTGACAATATTTAATATATTATATTATATTATATTATATTATATTATATTATATTATATTATATTATATTATATTATATTATATTATATTATATTATATTATATATCATTATATATTATTTTATATATTATATTATACTATATATAATTTTATATTACATGTTACATTATATTATATATTATATTATATATTATTTTATATTATTATATTATATTATATCACATTATATCACATTATATTATATTATATTATATTATATTATATTATATTATATTATATTATATTATATTATATTATATTATATTGTATTATATTATATTATATTATATTATATCATATTACATTATATATTAAGTGTGTGTGAGGCCTTTATAAAGAATAGTTATAAATGTATTTAGTTCTAAAATAGCCATTGTTTTTATAAAGTTAATTTATTTTAACTAAGTAATTAAACTGACATTTAAATTTTTATAATGATAAATTATTTTATACATATACACACACTGTAAAATATGCAGTGATATGTTATATATTATTATAATAGTTTTTCTAATTGCTAACAATATAATAATTTCTGTCTTATGAAGCACATACACAAAAGGTTTCCTGTTGGAATTCACTCCCAACAGCTTGCAAGACACTGTACAAATGTGACTTTACATGAATGCACTCCAATGCGGTGAAGTAAAGAAGGAGAAGAAAGGCCACGGGGTAAAAGAATAACCTTGCTAAGAGCATTTACTAGGGAAAAGCAGCAGCCAGCCATCACTTTCTGTTCGTCAATCTCCAGTGAGTAACAGTGGCAGGCAGAATATGGCAAATAGCACTCAAACAGGCCACTATAAACACCGGCCGCGACCATCAACACGCTGGCAAATGCTGTATAGGAACAACACAAAACCAACAAAGCTGGTCCTGGGCGCCTCATCTACAGCAGAAGAAAGCGAATGTTCAGATGTAAAACCGCAACGTCTCTCTTGTCTTTTATTTGTCTGTTTCCTCAGGGAAAGCTCCTCTGATGCCTACTGGAGCCAGACTGACTGCCGGTTCTGTCAAATCGTGCGCCTCCTCCTCCTCCTCCTCTATCGCAGCCTCCGCATGCAGTGTAAGGTGGAAACAGGCTTGTCAGTTTTTGTGGCGTCCTGCTGCAGGCCTGTGCTCTTCAGCTGTCAGAGCCTCGACTGACTGAGCCTCCTCTTACAAATAGCCTGCGATGATTCATGCTTCCATTTCCAAAAGGAAAATGAGACAGTACAATTCACTGCGGATCAAATTTACGGCTAGACTACAATTCACAGCGCCCTATATTTAGAGACAAAAGTATATTGTCAATTTTTCTGCTTTATCAAGGCAGAGACGAACCAAAATGAACTGTGAGAAAAGAAGGTTTAATTCCTAAACCATTGGTTTGACTTATTATGCGGTAAAAACATGTATTGTTTTAAGATTATTTTCTAATATAATATAATATAATATAATATAATATAATATAATATAATATAATATAATATAATATAATATAATATAATATAATATAATATAATATAATATCTTCGTTTTTACTTCATTGTTAATTCAAAAGTTTAGTAAAACCGTAAAAGGTGCCCTATAAAAAAATCTGTGTATACCTAGGCAAAGTCGAAAAATAAGAGATTGGTATATTGAAATGTCCATACCGTGAGACTCAGACACCATTGTTTTGTCATAATCATGTAAATTCCACGAGTGTAAAACCCCAGTGGACAAAAGGCCAATCAGAACACAAAGCAGACTGTTACGTGACTCATGGGATACTCCCTGTACTGAGCAGCCACGTCATAAGGAAAACACAGACTTGTGGGCTGCGTTTGATAGGCCACAATGTTTCTTAGTGAGACAACAATGATTAAATATGATTAACAATAATTTTTGTCCCATAGTTATTTTTAAGCTTAAATTTAACTTATCAAGTGTTGGGACTTCTATTTTGAAAATGGGAGACTCAGATTGTTTTCTATGCATCACTGAGGAACAACGGCATGGGACATGTTAAAACTTGTGTCAGGACCCAAAATGCAGTATATACAAATTATGCATTTATTCAGTTCCATTCCAGAGGCATAATGTATGTTTAATTGTATCTTTTGTTAATTTATTGTGCATTTTAGATTTAAAGACATGAAAACATGCCATAAAAGAAAAGGCGTGTGTTACCGTGTATTTCCGAGTGCTGGTCAGCTGATCCCCCTCTCTCAGCCAGGTCAACACCGGTTTGGGGTTCCCGAAGGCAGTGCAGGTCAGAGTGATGCTTCCACCCTCCCTCGCCTCCACATACTGCGGCGGCGTGTCCGAGAACGTAGGGGGCGCTGAAATAACAAATCAACAAGTTGAGTTAAGATCCGATCATACATGTATTTAATACTCTCATATACTTAGGACCCCATGATGAACATGTACGACATTCAATGAACAAAGGATCTCTGGAGTGCAAGTATCTTAAAGGAATAGGAATAGTAACTCACTACCCAAAAATGAAAATTGTTCCCCCGTTTACTCACCCTAAAGTGATTACAAACCAATATGAGTTAGATATTTTAACACTCGAACTACAGAAGTTCATTTTTAAATTTTGTAGTTCAATAAGTTTCTTAAAATAAGACCCATGTAACTATAGTACCTTGACTTTTTACTCAATGTGTGTATATTTTGTACTAACATTATGAATTTAATAAAGCTACTATACACAAAAGAGGGCTGGCCTAGTAACTAGTACACAATTACAGGCTATATTACAAAAAATAATCAATATTTTTAGGGTAATTCATAAAATATGACAGACAATTGTAGATTAATTCTAAAACCACAATAGAAGATTTGAATGCAAATACTGTAAGAAATGACAAAAATACAATTTGGCGCAGTGTTATATGAAGTCAAAATAACCACTATGGCCATTCTAGCAGTTTTAAAAGACTGGTAGTTAAAGAATGTTGGATTAGCCATTAAAATCCAGAGTAAAAAAATGTAAAGTGAAACATCTTTTGCGTTTAACAGAGAAAAGAAACATAAAAGTTTGTAACAAGTGAAGAGTGTGTACATGATGACAGATTTTCAGATCTATTGAAAAACAGAAATGACAGAACTTACTGAATATCCAAACCAGGGTCTCTGTGATGGGCTTAATGCATGTCATAATATTTTAATCAGCTAAGAAGAGCTTATAAAATATGTAAAAAAGTCAAAACAGCTGCAGGAATTGCTCTCACTCACACACACACACACACACACACACACAAACACACAAAGATGTGCTGCAAGAAAATGCATTTCTGAAACTTGTATTCAACTGTAATAGGCAACATTGCAACTATGACAACAACATTTTCTGCCATTGTATCCTGTTTTCGGTTTATTCTTCAGTCTATATATATGTCAAACCACACCAGACTTCATTTGGATGTGGACTGAGAACCATTTTATCAGTGATCTTGAACCACTTGTTTGGTGCGCAACAAGATTTCCATAGCAAAATCCACACATTCAACACTAACTGAGTTCATCCTTAGATTTACTGTTTCAGCTCACCTTATGAAAGGCAACCAAAGGGCCCAACCCCTGGTGAAAAAAAAAACAGCTTTAACAAGCCTAAGCAGGTTGGCTGATTTTAGCTGGTCGAACAGCCAGGTTTTAGAGGGGTTTTGGCAATTTCCAGGCTGGTTTCCAGACATTTCCAGCCTGGTCTTAGCTGGTCAGGCTGGAAATAGACAGGCTTAAACCAGCTAAAACCAGCTCCGGTTTTAGCTTGTCATTTCCCAACCTGACCTGCTAAGACCAAGCTGGAAATAGCTGGAAACCAGCCTGGAATGGCCAAAACCAGCCTGGCTCTAAAATGGCTCTAAAACCAGCCTGGTTGAACAGCTAAAACCACCCAAAACCAGCCTAGGCTTAGCCCTTCCCCTTAGCCCTGTCCCATTTCTCTTTACCTTGAAGGTGTAGGGCGAGGGGCTAGATAGCCCTTGAAACTGAGATTTTTCAGGACTTCAAACTTCAAAATTTCCCAGAATACACCATCTACAACGGCATGCTTTATAAAGCAGTTTCATCATGCTTTTTAAAAAAAAAAAAAACGATAAAAACCCCACTAAATTTTGCTATCTATAATCCATAATAATAACTCCTGTATAGCACACCCACAACATACTTTCACATCTGACACTCAATGACACTTGAATACCCAGTCAGAAAAGTTTAGTGGCTGGGGATGATCTTTTTACAGTGTCTAGTATAATGTTAATGTTGTTTTCGTGTGTTTACATAGTTATAAGTTTATTGTCACATTATATCGGTATGATAACATGATATTGTTGCCTTCAGTGCTTTCCTGAAGATAAATACCAAAAAAATAATGCAACTGGAATAACTTCAGCAGTTGCCATCATCAATCTCATATGAACTAAGAGATCACGATGACATATGATGATGTGTGCTGGTGTGCTGGCATATGATTATGTGTGCTGGTGTTGTTTCTTAGGGGTAAAACTGAAGCCCTTCCTCTTCACACTCTGTTTCAAGGCCCAAGGGAAAGGGGTAGGGAAAGGAGTAGGGGTGAAAAAATAGAATTATAATTGAGCCTATATCAAACTCAACAACAAGCACAATGGCTAATGACATTGCTGCATATTGACACTATTTTCACACACAGGATTATGGCATGAGAGAAAATGCATCACACGTATAGACATACTTTATAATATGCATCTCTAATATGATTTTAAAAAGAAAGTAAATGTAGTATTTTTTTACATTTTCAAAAGCAAAGATCACATTTGATAGGCAGTTGCCATTGCTATGCAGTTACTGAGGTGTTGTGAGTGGTTTCTAGGACATTGGCATGCAGTCGTTAAAGTGATCTAAGCCACAAATGAGTTTATTGTCACTGCACACGTACTACAAAACAATGACTTGTGGTTTGCAGCTCTGTAGGATGCATGAAAACATTCTATTATAAACAATATCAACTGCAAAAACAGTAGCGCAGCAACAGTATAATGTAATAAAGTGCAAGTATCTTGTAAAAGCAATAGGGTATATGCAGAAGCATGCAGAAGGACTTTTAATTTGTCAGTAACCTGGGTCAAACGCTTCCAGTGAACTTTATGCCATTGCAAAATTTGGCCTGTTTAAGGTCTGTTTTCCTTAAAAATCAACGATCTTCACTGCCTAAAAGATATTCGCTATAAAGTGGGTGTCAGAATGTACAAGAAGCACTGCATTAAATTACATTTTTCCATGCCATATTTTCAAAATATGAACATTTATTTTACTCCAGTATTTCCAATGGCATTTCTATGCTTGCCTACTGATTCTGACGGGTGTGTGCATGTAAACGGCTTTTAATCTCGGTTTACTCTTTAACAACTAAATGAATGCTGAAGTCTATTTAACTGACTATATTTGAATTACAACATTGATGCTGTAAAATGAACCATATAAAATTGAAAAAGTCACAATAAACGCTAACCGGAAGTTTATCGGTATGGGAAGAAAAACTAGCTCTGCATATACCCTATTAAACAATGCAGCAGGGTAAGCAATATTGTAATCAGTGCTCATTATTATTAGACTGTAGTAAAACAGAACATGCTTATTTATGCTTATTGTTGTTGTTGTTGTTGTTTGTTTGTTTGTTTGTTTGTTTGTTTGTTTTTTTGTCAAAGTATTAAGCTGATGACACTAGGTGTAAAAAAAGGATGAAAATGCAAAGAAAGAATGCACAAAAACAAGGTCTTTGTACTGTACTGTACCAAAACATTCAAATTATGATCAAAATACTGTTTCTGAGGGTTATTACAAGACTTTTGAACTTTTATAACTTGTAAAATTGATCACATTTTATTTTGAGATACAAGTATCTCAATTAACAAGCCATTAACTGTGATTTTTAGCTCAATAAACTCCTAATTTGCTGCTTATTAACAATTATTAAGGTAGTAGTTGGATTTAGGTATAGAAATGTAGAATAAGATCATGCAAAATATGTACTTTATTAGCACAAATAAACAGCCAATATCTTAATAATACACATGTAATGAGCCACTAGTTAATAGCAAGAATTGGTGCTTAACCCTTAAAGACCTAGAGCTATTTTGTGGGCACCTAATGGGCCTTTATTTATATATTTTTCAAAAGCAGCTTTATTTTTTATTTTAGCAGTCAGCCTCAAGTGTCATATATCATTTTAAACAGGAGGACCTGAATCTTCAATCTGTGTTGTTTAAAAGTCCAAATTAAAATACTTTTTGGTCTAAAAACATATGAACATACTGAAAAAATTCAGAATTAAAAAAATATATTTTTGAAAAAAGTGGCATTTTCTAGTTATTACAATCAAAACCTCATGAAGTTTGCTTTTTTTCTTTAGAAATAAAAGCTATGATGTTTTATACTTTCAAAATAAAATTTGTCTACATCCAACATTCCCTGAGCAAATTATAGCTTTTTATTCCAATGTTATTCTAGGCGTTTTTCAATGAAAATCTGGTACATTCAATTTACTGACAAAGTAGATGCCCAAGATGCTTGCATTTTTAGTTTTCTTTTTACAGTTACTTGTAAATGTATTTTATTTCATTTTAGTAATAAAAATGTAAAATTGGAATTTTTAAGGATAAAGATTGAAACTTTAGCTTCTCCTGTTTAAAATGAATATAATAATAATAATTATATGATATAATAAATATGCCACTTT
This sequence comes from Danio aesculapii, assembly GCF_903798145.1. Classification (NCBI taxonomy): domain Eukaryota; kingdom Metazoa; phylum Chordata; class Actinopteri; order Cypriniformes; family Danionidae; genus Danio; species Danio aesculapii. The sequence goes on along the minus strand of NC_079449.1, from coordinate 29,297,313 downwards.
TTGAAGTGTACAGATCGGCTCAGTGGATCAAAAGTTAATAAATATTTGAAACAATACCTATTTTTAGCAGCGGCTGTCTCAGTCTTTAAGGGTTAAACTAAAGTGTTACAAAAAAATATATATTGTAATCAATGTTAATGAAATTACCATAGTCCATGGTTTCCGCCACATTCATTCTCCATGGTGGGGCGCCACACCAAAATTCATCCCGCCATGGCTACATTACTCCTTCTCATTGAAAACATTCAGTCATTGTTGTTTTTTTTAATAGCGGGTTATAACCGCACCAAAACAGATTAAAAGGTAAGTGAATTATAACATCGCAAACTTTTCTGTAATCGTAGTGCTTGGGTTATTTGTTTAACCCTTTAAGGTGACATGCTGACTGACTGACTGACTGACTGATAGGGCTGCGCAATGCGTGAGGCTAGCAAACACAACGTAGCTTTCAGTTAAGATGAACACATTTTCCGTCATTATACTTTACAGATAACGGTTTATGGTTCTGCATACAATGACTTCATCTAACTGGAGTTTATAGCCATTTCACTTTACTTCAGGACGCATTAATGCCGTTCTGTAGACCAGTGGAGACATTCATAAACATTCCTAGCAAATCTCATAAAAGTTAGAGACACACTTGTTGCATAAACGAACTAAATCACACTTTAGCAGCGTTTATTTGAGAGTGCACAAGAAAATCTGCACTTGAGCAGCATATGTTTGAGGGAGTGCAAGAAGTTTTGTGCATAAACATAGGAAATCAGCACGTAAGCAAAGAGATTTGCATGCTCGTATATTACATGAATGTGATCTCGACTTGTAATACTGCGCTCACAACATTTGTCATTGAAATCATGCCATAGGTAATTGGAAGATCTGTGTAAAAGGCCTGCCACCACAGCTTGAAAAAATCCTAGAGGAAACACGTTTATAAAGCGTTTATAAACACGTTTATAAAATGGCACCAATTGTAACAAAGCTTATCATAGTGGAAGTGGCTAATGTTGTGGATGATGATCTTAATTCTGCATACACTTATGTAAACCTAAATATCAAATAATAGAAGAGGTATAAACATCTCTAGAAATCTGTATTGTGCGCGTTCAGCAATGAAACCCTAACTTTCTCTGCATGTGGGTCACTGTTGGCCTATAGCAGTTTTGATTTCAACAGCGAACACACCTGGTGGAAAACAAACAAAGCAAGCAATTAATGCCTCTGAACATCTGTCCATCCGTGCCTACCGTTAGCTCTTTTCATCCACAGTACAATCTGTTGCAGGTTAAACGCAGGGGAGAGGAATTTATAGTGCAAAACATCTTGCTGAGGTCAGCATCAAATCTCTAAAAATGTATATTCCCTCGGGATGGGTCACAATGGTGACTAATCCAGCACAAGACTGCTTCATTAGTGAGGCTGACTAGTTTATCTAGATTTCCTCGTGCATCTCTTTTCAGTTTTGATATTTTTAGCAGCTGTGTTAATTAATGTCCTGACAGCATATCAAACAGTTTTCACGCTAAATCTCTTGCAAAAAAGGTTTGTTGTACATTTAAAGCACCTCCACTTTGACTTCACATCTCAGCGTTTGCTTGAGATGTAAGTAAGTCTGAGTATTTCTAGATGTAATGCTGCTCCTTCAATGCTGTATAATGGTTTTGGATAGTGACTTTTATTTTGAAACGTCCACATGATACATTTTTGTTAAAAATAAACATATTGTTGGTGATTAGGCAGAGAAAATAAAAACAAGAGACATCAAATGCGGGATGAAAACATTGTGAACCGATCGCTTTATTCACTTCCTCCAACTCACTCTCTTAAAGGGGAAAACCACCCTGTCACTTCTAGCTCTGAACTCTTAAAGGGAAAATACATCAAGAACAACCTGTGAATTCTGTCACGTGTATAAATGTATGCGCCACAATATTTTCATATTCAGATCAATCTGTTTCCTAAGACTTGTGTCAACCCCCTGGCCACTATGTAACGCTATTATACCACATGGAAGAGCAAGGATAAAATTTAAAACTGCTTTTATACACTGAAGATGCCTTGAGGGTGAGTAAATTACGTGGTAATCGGGTATATGTGGAAGTATGCAGAAGGACTTTTAATTTGTCAGTAACCTGGGTTAAGCGCTTCCATCACAAAATCGGCACATTTAAGGTCTGTTTTCTTTAAAAATCTGCGATCTCCACTGGCGGAGTGATATCCAATATAAAGTGGGTTTCAGATTGTACAAGAAGCACTGCATTAAATTACATTTTCCCCATCATGTCTTTAAAATAGGAACATTTATTTTACCCCAGTATATTCAATGGAGCTTCTGCGATTGCAGAATGTGCAGTATGAGCACACATTGCTTTGCATCTTATAAACACAACCAAGCCTTAAAAATATACTGTGGACCACCCCTTTAGGAGGCCTAATAACACTGACCTTAAGTTAATTATTTTTTTTAATAATTGAAAACTACTTTTATTCTAGCCTAAATAAAACAAATAAGACTTCCTCAGAGAAGAACAAATGTTATAGGAAATACTGTGAAAAATGTATTGCTCTGTTAATCATCGTTTAGAAAATATTTAAAAAAGAAAAAACTATATATTACAATGAGAAAAAAAACTATTACATATCAGGTTTATTGCTGATTTTACAATATATAATTTCCCTGATTCTGACTAAAAGTTTATTTTTACCATTTTCTCATTTCCTTCTGAGTTTTTCACTAAGGAATACTCTTTGATAAACACTTGAAGGGACTTTACGGGACAACCAAACTCCATTACACACCTGCCCTACTTTCTGGACTCCTCTCTCTATGTGTTTTTGGAAAACTCTTGGTCTCACACTGTGAATGACAAACAGAAGGCATATTTCAGAAGGCACTTGTCTGAAGGTCTTTCCACATGAACAGATGGTCTGGACAGAGCTCAGTGACTAGACACCAAACACATTAAACACAACTTCTCGCTTTGTTCACTCCAAACTTTAACTTCTGGCAAACAAATAACCTTAACTCTCAAATATTGAGTGATGCCAAATTAATAATACCTAAAAACAATGATTCAAAAGACAGATTTCATAGGCAGAGAGTTCACAAACAAATCTACCTTTGTAACTGAAACTTGCTAAAACTCTGAAATGCAGTTATTTTCAACACAGATGAAGATATCCAGCAGGGAGGCTGAATATTATTTAAACAAACTTTTTCTCATTGCTGCTGACCTCCAAAGAAAAAAAAAATATTGATTAACAATGTCCTTTAATGCCTTCAGGTGTCACCAGAATGTGAAATTTCACAAGATACCTCATTTAAAATTCCCAACATAGGCTCATTCTGAAAACGTAGCCCTATATACGTTTCTGGAGATTACCAGTTTGTTGCGTTAGCTCGCCATGTATGTCGGCGGACTTAAGACGAAGAGAGGAGTTGACAATGATGACAGGGTTTGAGTCCGGTGAAAAACGGTTCCAGAAACAAGCCAAAAAATAAAATAAACAAGTAAATAACAAGGTGAGAATATGGTAAAATCTGAAAATGTGGTAAAAATCAGATGAGGGCCTTTCCTTTTCTGGATTGCTTTTGAAAATTGCTGGTTTTGTTTAGAAAAGTGGGTGGGTGGGTCAATCAATACAATTGATTGGGTTTAGGGAAGGAGGAGGGTGGGTCAGTCGATCGGTCAGTCAGTCAGTCATTCAGTCATTCAGTCAATCGACAGCAGCGTCTGGTGGATTTACGCGAGAACAGCAGGCGCGAATGGCACTCTCAAGAGAAATTTGAGATCTCAAAAAGCTTACACAGCTGTCTTTGGTGGCTTCGAGAAAACAAGAACTGCAAAAAACTTAGCTCCTGGGACATATTTGGCAGTCTCCAGAAATGTACATAGAGGTATGTTTTCAGAATGAGCCTGGGTTTAAAATTCTATACCTAAAATGACCCTTTTCTTGATGAAGCAAAACATGTTTTTTATGGTTTGTATTTGTCTTTTAGACACTCCCGTTCTAGAAGAGGGTGGAGCCTGTACAGCAAAAACAAACAAAGTATCTATGTGTGTTTTAAAGCCTTTTCAGTTTACACCCCTGACAATAAACATTGAGGGACCTTTGGTGCCCACTTTTCATTTGTTTGACATCAGAGTTCAGTTCATTTACAGTAGTTCATGTAAACGCTGTCTTCTGAATTTGGTGAGTCTACCTAAAAGAGGTGGTCAGGGGTGCTGCATATCCAACCCAGGCTCATTCTGATTACGTACCCTTATACACATTTCTGGAAAGAGCAAAATACGTCCCAGGAGCTACTTTTTTGCAGTTTTTGTTTTTGAAAATTGACCGCTGTGTATGTTTTTTCAGATCTCAAATGTCTCTCGCGAGTGCCATTCGCACCTGCTGTTCTCACGTAAATTCACCTGGGGCTGCTGTCAACTGACTGACTGACCGATTGACTGACCCACCCTACCCCTTCTCTAAACTCAACACACAGTGTTTTAAACAACCCAGGCCCATTCTGAAAACGTAGTCCCGTGGACGTTTCTGGAGACCGCGGAATATGTCCCGGGAAGTACGAGAGGCCGCTGCGTGCTCTTTTTCATATCTCAAATTTCTCTTGCGAGTGCTGTTCTTGCGTAAACCCACCAGAGGCCGCTGTCGACCAAACGTCTGTCTGACTGACTGAATGACAGGATGACTGACTGGCCGGCTGACCAATCGACTGACCCACCCTCCTCCTTCCCTAAACCCAACCAATATTATCAATTGACCTGCCCACCCACTTACTTCCCTAAACCCAACCAACAATTTACAAAAGCCTTCGTCTGATTTTTACCACGTTTTTGGATTTTTCCACATTCTCACCCTGTTGTTCACTTGTTCATTTATTTTTTGGATTCTGTTTTTGTCTTACCTGATTTCTGGACCCGCTCCTCCCCAGACTCAAACCCCATCGTCGTCATGGTCATTTCCTCTCTGCATCTCAAGTCCGCCAACGTACACGACGAGCTAACTGGACAAACTGGTTGCAGTGGGAAAGCCCTCCACACGGGCTAAGCGGTCAGCCGGTAAGCTCGAAAAGAATTAGCGTCATACCCCCCTGTAGCATTCGTTTTTTAAAAAAAGGAAATGCAGCCATACGTACCCCCGGCTACATAATTTGTGGTCTCCAGAAACGTCCACGGGACTACGTTTTCAAAATGAGCCTGGGTTGGTTTTAAAAAGAATCGATTGACCCGCCCACTCGCTTCCCTAAACCCAGGGGTGTCCAAACTCAGTCCTGGAGGGCCGTTGTCCAGCTGAGTTTAGCTCCAACTTGCTTCAACACACCTGCCAAGAAGTTTTTAGTCCAGTATATCTAGTAAGAGCTTGATTAGCTGGTTCAGGTGTATTTGATTAGGGTTGGAGCTAAACTCTCTGGAACACCGGCCCTCCAGGACTGAGTTTGAACTTCCCAGCCTAAATCCAAACGCCAGTGTTTTAAAAAGCAATCCAGAAAAAGAAAAGCCTCCTGATTTTTACCTTTTTTAGATTTTACCACATTCTCACCCTGTTATTTACTTGTTTATTTTATTTTTTAGCTTTTGTTTTTGTCTTACCTGCTTTCTGGAAATCAGCGGATTCAAACCCCGTTGCCGCGGTCAACTCCGCTCTGCATCTCAAGTCTACCAATGTACATGTCGAGCTAACTGGACAAACTGATAACAGCAGAAGAGCCCTCCATACAGAGGTAAGTGGTCAGCTGTTAAGCGAGAAAAGAAATGGCATCATTCTGCCCTGTAGCATTTGTTTTAAAGATGAAATGCAGCCATACATAGCTCTGGCTACATAATTCGCAATCTCCAGAAATGTAGGGCTACGTTTTCAGAATGAGCCTATGTTGCGTACGTCTGAACTAATAGGCAGTTCACTTCAGATGTGATCACATTTGCCCCAATTATGGAATTGGCCAAATAGAATATTAATCACATACTGTACAAACTGGTCAAACATCAATGGTGCATTCTTGCGTTTACTTCTTCACTTGTCTGACATCCAACAAGCAGACAGAATGTGTATATAAATGGTCTTTCTTTGAGATGGTTTAATCTTTTACATTATATTCATGATAGACTCATGTGCCACTCAGTATTAACAAGCTGAAAACAAAACAACATTTTTAAAATCTAGAGTTCAAACTTGCAGCATGCAAGCATCGGTATCCAGCCATTGCGGCATTGAACCACTGTTACCAAGTAACATGTGACAGTGTGATGGTACAAACGTTCCAGGGTTCAGAAACAACTGACGCAAGTATGTCATGTGATAATGTCTACATGACGGATGTAATTCATCAGAATTACATATATAGAACATACTTTTATGAAGGCCGTGAAGTAAATTCAAAGTCAGATGTAGTCTCTACTCAAGTTTTAAACTATTTCAGACACGGTACAGCTGGGGTATGGGTGGACAGGGGGTTCAATCGAACTCAAATGCGAACCAAGCAATACCAAATGTTAAAGCACCAGCATCAGATGACACATTGTAAGGGTGTAACAGATCACGGTTGATCCGTGATCTGTACGAATTACAATCTGCAATTCGGAACGCAGGTGACCCGCAGAATAATAAATTTTTTGAATTCGTAGGTCAATCCAATATTTATAACAATTGCAGATATTGCCTCTCGCATCATTCAAGTCAGGTCTATGGAAGCATATTGCCTTCCCTGCTAAATATAACGATGATGAAAAAAGTTGTAGTATATACCTAAATGCTTTCTTGGGGTATTAATTAAAGGTGTTTTCTGTCACTGTTTGTTTAGCCTGCATTAATGCATTCAGTGTAAAGCTGTACAATTAAACATTAAAAGATCGTGATCTCAATTCAACCCGTGCAATATGAATGATAAATGATAATGATTTGCATATGTTTATTAATCCTTCTGAGCGCTGCATTCAAATCTGCGTTTGTTCGAGATGTGTTTTTATAATCTTTTAGTTTGTTACAAACAATTGAATAACACGGAAGTACTGGGATAACAGTTTATAGTTCAGATAAGTACTGATGATCATCTAGTACCCGCACAATCAGCACTGGCGCCCCCCAGGGGTGTGTCCTCTCCCCATGCTCTTCTCCCTGTACACGAATGACTGCACTTCAAAGGACTCCTTTGTGAAGCTCTTGAAGTTTGCAGACGACACCACACTTATCGGCTCATTCAGGATGGTGACGAGTCTGCTTACGGACAGGAGGTTAAGGAGTTGGCTGTCTGGTGCAGTCACAACAACCTGGAGCTCAACACGCTCAAAACAGTGGAGATGATAGTGGACTTCAGGAGAAACCCCCTGCTCTCCCCCCACTGAGCATCATGGACAGAATTGTGGCAGCAGTGGAGTCATTCAGGTTCCTGGGCACCACCGTCTCTCAGGACCTGAAGTGGGACACTCACATTGACTCCATTGTCAAAAAAGCTCAACAGAGGCTGTACTTTCTTCGTCAGCTGAGGAAGTTGAACCTCCCAAAGGAGCTGCTGAAACAGTTCTACGCCTCCATCATTGAATCAGTCATCTGCACATTAATAACTGTCTGGTTTAGCTCAGCTACTAAATACAATCTCCAAAGACTACGTCGAATAGTTCGGACTGCTGAGCGAATCACTGTTACAACCCTTCCTACTCCACAAGAACTGTACTTATCCAGAGTGAGCTAAAGGGCTGCCAAAATCACTCTGGACCCCTCACACCCAGCACACTGCCTCTTTGAACTTTTACCTTCTGGTCGACGCTACAGAGCATTGCGCACCAGAACAGCCCGACACAGAAACAGTTTCTTCCCTTAGGCAATCCATCTCATGAACACTTAATGATAATAATTGTGAAACCAACATCACTACTTGCTACGCACTTTTATACACATATACACTTATTTAACGACACACTTTACATGCCAATTTGCACATAACAGCTGCACATATAATATTGTATATAGTAATATACCTGTACATACACTTGTCAATTTGTATATTTGCATTCACTACTTACTTGTATTTTTTAAAAATATATTTATTATCTGTTTTTTGTCCTGTCTCTGTAATGCTGTTGCACTGTAGAAGCTCTGTTACGAAATCAAATTCCTCGTATGTGTGAACATACCTGGCAATAAAGCTCTTTCTGATTCTGATCTGATTCTTTCTGATTCTGATGTTAATGGTAAAAATTAAAATCACAGTTTAATGAAACTTGACGCTGGTGAATGCTGTAGCAATTACATTGTGTAACCAATAGGTGGCGACAAACAACCATCAAAATTATGTCAGTGAATAGGTTTTTTAAAAATGATCCACCTATAATGAAACATGAAGTTTTATGTGTTAATTGTTGAATCATTAATTGAAAATAAATATGAGGTTAGATTTCTATATTTAGCATTATTAGCAACAGTAACAAAGATAATTTTTCGTACTGAATATTTTCCCTTTTATTTAGCTGGTTCTTTCTTGATTTTTGTTTTTATTAAAAGTACAGCTTCTAAGTTCTGTTTTTAAAACCAATGGCTTTCGCAGTAATATTTTTGTATAAATGGAAAGCAGATGACATTTGTCTCCTCCCTTTTTTGCTAATCCGAAAAAATGGTCCGATCCCTGACTCAAGAACAGTAGTGTGACCCAAACCTTGAGATTTGTGATACATTACACCACTAACACATATAAAAAAGTTCTCAATCTAATCCATCAATTCAGCATGTGTAAACAGCAAAACAAGCTCCAAAAGACACTGACATTAGTACCACACTGATCTGACAAAACCCAAGCAAGCATCTGTCGCCGTCTGTATGTTTTGAGATGCTGGACAAGGATGAATCTTTCCAGTGTGTGCTGAGTGTTGAACATCTGGGTTATTGCACACCATTAAATGCAATATACTTTGAAAGGCGGTTTCTTTGTGCATAGTTGCTAACGCACATGTTGAAAAAAACAACGTATACTTTAAACTTTCGTTTCAGAAGCTAATGATCTGTGCTCGCTTTGGGGGGTGGGCAGGATGCTATGAGAGAGACAAGTGTGAAGGCCGCACTGATGAAGGGGTCTGTGTGATGACCTGAGTGTCTCCACAGTGCCTCGACTGTTCTCTAAGCGGGTACATCTGCCCGGCTGACACCTGCTGGGGAGCCGGCCACCCTCTCACCCATCCTGGCAGGAAGAACAGGCACTGCCCACATAGAATCCATACACAAGTGGATGCTAATATCGCCGGCTACAGGAAACCAGGGCTGTCAGACTTTTCTGCCCTTGTGAGGCCAGACACCACCTGCCCCAACAAAGACGCTTTTGGACGAGAGGACTAGTCTGAATACCAATGAACACCAGTGTCTCTTACAAAACTTTTAAGAGAAGCTCGTGCAGAGTGTGAATGAGTATTCATATCTGATGCAACCTGAATCTCCAGACTGAATTAAAAGAGTGTATAATGCAGCTAATATATTCAGAATATGCCTTTCCAAAGTATTAATGCAGTGGATTTATAGTATGGGGATAGACAGTGACTAATAAAAAACAAAAGTATGCCACATAAAATAAAATTATATTATGCAGTAAGTAAAAACTATGTCGGCGCCAATAGCTTAGTGGTTAGTGCGTCGACACATAGCATCAAGGTGCTCATGGCGACCCGAGTTTGATTCCTGGCTTGAGGTACTTTGCCAATCCTTCCCCTATCTCTGCTCCACACACTTTCCTGTCTGTAATATCTCCACTGTCCTATCCCAATAAAGGTGGAAACCCCTAAAAACAATAAAAAGTAACTATGTTGTGCAAAATGATACTACTTTGCGTAAAATACTGCACAACAAAACAATATCAAGGTACATATGAGGGTTTAGACTGTAAAAAAAAAAGTCATTTATTAATTTTCGTTTGGCTTAGTTGCTTATTTATCAGGGGTCACCACAGTGGAATAAACTGCCAACTATTCCAGCATATTTTTTACGCAGCAGACACCCTTTTAACTGCAATCCTCTACTGAGAAACACAACATAGGCTCAGTCTGAAAACGTAGCCCTATATACATTCCTGGAGATCGCGAATTATGTAGCCAGAGCTACGTACTGCTGCATTTCATCTTTAAAACGAATGCTATGGGGCGGTATGACGTCATTCCTTTTTGTGCTTACCAGCTGACCGCTTACCTCCGTATGGACGGCTTTTCGGCTGTTTTCAGTTTGTGCGGTAGCTCGACAGGTACGTCAGTGGAGTTGACCACAACGATGGGGTTCGAGTGTGGTAAAGAATGGTTCCAGAAAGAAGGTAAGACAAAAACAAAAGCCAAAAAAATTAAATAGACAAGCAAATAACAGGGTGCTCCGTATATTTGCCGTATTATCCGTATATTTGCACCAATCAGATGAATACTGACACACTGTAAATTACCAGAGCTTTCTACTCTAGTCATCTTTGTCTTGAAGAATCCCCCCTTCCACCCCTACTCCTCCCCTTCTCTAATAGGCCGGTACGGTGGCCTAGTGAGTAGCACTGTTGCCTCACAGCAAGAACGCCGCTGGTTCGGCCCTTTCCGAGCCAGTCAGCATTTCTGTGTGAAGTTTGCATGTTCCCCCCGAGTTTCACGTGGGTTTCCCCGGGTTCTCCGGTTTCCTCCTACCATCCAAAGACATACACCATAAGTAAAATGACTACTTCATAATAACATCCTAAGGCAACTCTTAGTCCAGATAAATTTCAGCAGTTCACAAGTAGGGGAGTTCTTGAGACCTACCTGAGCTCAAACTCTCCTCTCGCCCTTCAAACGGGAGGGAGCCCCAGGATCAAGGATATTCTGAGCTCAGGGCTCTCTCCCGGGACAGCATGCCAAACACGCTTTATTATTAATCATCAGCTAAGTGTGAACTCTTGAAGTGTGGTAAAAATCAGGGGGCTTTTCTTTTTACTGCATTACTTTTTAAAACACTGTGGTTGGGTTTAGGGAAGGGGGTGGCTGGGTCAGTGAGTGCTTTTCAACACTATTGCTTGGGTTTAGAGAAGGGGGAGGGTAGGGGTATCGGTCGGTTGGTCAGTCAATAAGTCAGTCAGTCGACAGCTGCCTCTGGTGGATTTATGTGAGAACAGCAGACGTGAATGGCACTCACGAGAGAAATTTGAGATCTGAAAAAGCGTACACAGCGCCCCTGGTGGATTTACAAAAACAAAAACAGCAAAAAATGTAGCTTCTAGGAAGTATTTTGCTCTCTCCAGAAATGTATATAGGGGTACATAATCAGAATGAGCCTGGGTCTCATAAACTATGGCCAATTTAGTTAATCCAATTCACCATGAACACAGGGATAACATGCAAACTCCATTTGGCCCAGCCAGGACTTGAACCAGCAACTTTCTTGCTGTGAGGAGACAGTGCTAACCACTGAGCGACCATAGAGCCCCAGAAAACAAAATGTGGAAAAAATAAACAGCACTGTTGCAAACAAATAGTCTGCACAAAACAAAATCTAAATTCTGCAAAACGTATTTGACTGTGCAAATGAAAACTACATGTGCCAACCAAAAGCAGACTGTAAAACACTAATATTCTATAAGTAAAATTCTGTTGCAAAATAACAACTTTGTGGACAAAGAGAAAGAAAGAAAACGCAAATAAATTATTCAACAATGCAAACAATTTACAAGTGCTGCATTTTCTCACAAAACTGGCAAAAAGAGCACTCAAAAAAAGATTTGTTTTTGCTTGTTCAAACTACTTATTTAAAATGAGCTGAAACAACACATTTCTTGAGATTTCAATGGGACAACTTAATTGTTTTATGTTCAATCCACATACATTTGTAAAAAGTGTTAAGTTAACTTAATCAATTATTCTTGGGACAATATGAATGAGTTGTGTGGAACCCTGTATTTTTTACAGCGAACGGAAAACAACAGAAATGTTCCAAGGGGAACCTTTAAATGTGACGGACGCTGCTGTGCCATGACTATTGCTCAGTGAAGTTGTAGGTGATCTTTGAAAGGTGAGTTTTTTGTTTGCTTATTTTAACATCCTGATTCCCTTGGCTTTTGTATTTTATTAGCCTAAACAACTTTAAACTTGAAACATACCCATTGAAACATTTTCATTGTCTTCCATTCTTTTTGTAAGTGTTGTGAGAAAATGCAGCGCTTTCATAAATTGTTTGCGTTGTGAGAAAATGCAGTGCGTTTTTTAAAAATGTGTTTGTGTTGTGAGGATTCGCAGCATGTGTGCTGTAAAATGGATGAAGATCTTCTCAGATCAGAATCAGAATCGGTTTTATTGCTAAATGTGCTTCACACACACAAGGAATTTGTTTTGGCTACAGAAGCTTCCAGTGTACATAAAGTGACAAGTGACCAACACAAAATAAATAAAAATAAAATAAAAAAGACGATAAACATTAAAAACATTCTCTCAATTTGCTGGCGTTTTTGGTAATTTCACATGTTGTCATAAATTGCAGCACGTTGCGCTCACTCAGCCACTGTAGAAAATGCCAAGATGCCCAAAACAAAACTATTCATTCACTATACATTGCAATATGCAACATTTCAATATGTGAAAAAGAAAATATTTTGCTTTTAATATCTTGACAAGCTATTTTATCATCCAAAGTGTTATGCCAGAACTCACTACTTTGAACTCACTACTTCAGAACTCATTTGCACTCACTACTTACTTCTATTTTTTTAAAATATATTTATTATCTGTTTTTTGTCTTGTCTCTGTTATCCTGTTGCACTGTAGAAGCTCTGTCACGAAAACAAATTCCTCGTATGTGTGAACATACCTGGCAATAAAGCTCTTTCTGATTCTGATTCTGATTCTGGAGGAAAATGCATTCAGCAACAGTGACCAAATGATTGTTGATTATAAAACAGATTTCAGTTTTATTTACTTATTAGTTCAGAATTTTAAAGCATCCTCATAATAAATGCACATGAAGCATCTCATCACAAACTGACCAAGTCAGCTAATGGACTTCCCCTTAGAGGAACATCTTTAAACAGATGACAAAGCATGCTTATTAAAAGTCATAAAACAGTTACATCCCATAAAGACCTCACTTCAAAATCTACTGGGAGGATTATCTACCATCTTTTTCATTTCAGTCAGAGACTCCGCCATGGCTGCAGGTCACTCGCACATCCGCAATCAAAGCAAATGCAGTGAATTTCGAGCAGGCATTATGTCATTTAGATTTAAAGCTGCATTGCTTGCGAATCCAACCATGAGCCATTTAGCCAAAAGGCTGTTATACATGCTTTATTGTAAAACGCCCTGACGACATGTAAAAACCACACACCATCTACATGCTGCAATCACTGATATTGACATTTCGGAAAGCACCTAAGGATCAGGAGAGTGTATGTGGGTGTTTGCGTGTGTGTGTGAGGGGACGTGACTGAGTGAACCGACGAACTGACCGTGAGTGCAAAAAAAAAGAGGGCATGAATGGCCACTGCGGCAGTAGAGAGGAAATAGGAAGCCATGAAATAAACCGTCACAGATGTTCACACTCGCGCCGCCCAACACAGCTGCACAGGTGACATTTCTCCGGCTGAAAAAAGACGAGGCAGACACTGAACTCATTCACCCCAAGCCAAAAACGCACACACACAGACACACACACATACAAACACACACCCCGCATGCAATAATACACCCTTCACAAATAAGTCACAGTGATTTCTGCAAGGGAACGGCTGCAGACTTTTAACATGGATGCGAGGTGCAGCAGACAGTTACCCTTGCTGCTGTCATTGTTTGAAGTTTGGAATATGCATGAGTCTCACCTCTGAAGCATATGTTAAATATACAAAAGGGCCGTGCTTACGGAGAGCTGACAGTGCTGAGCCAATTATACCCTTCCTGTGGACGACACCTCAATGTCTGACAGAAACTAAATAAATATCGGGAGCTGCTTCATTTCACAATGAATAATCAGCATAACTAAATGTTAAATTACAAATTAGACAACTACATCACTGGAGCAAACTATTTGTTAACGAAAATATCTAGCCAACCAATCATATTTCAGCAACTCATGATCAAGACATGATCAAGATGATTTAAAGTTCAAACCAAACACGAGAATGGGGAGTAAAGGTGATTAGGGATAGTTCAGCAAAAATGAAAATTCTGTCATCATTTACTCACCTTTGAAGACTAAACATTTTTTGAATAATGTTTGAAACCTTTGACATCCATGGTAGGACAAAACAAATACTATAAAAGCTTTTAGCAATCTTCAATAAATCTTCTTTTGTGTTCAACGGTGTAAAAAAGTCAAGGGTGAGAAAATGATGGCATGATGTTCTTTTTTTTTTTAACTGTCACTTTAAGTGATTTTTAAGGGTCACAAAACACCAAAACACATTTTTTGAGATGTGAAAACATTACTAGGACACATATATTTCACTACAAATTGAAAATTGGTTGTTTTTGCAGAATTTGTACCAAATTCGTTCTTCCGGTTTGAAAAGAAATTTTGAAGCTACGTCACAGCCTTGTGTAAATTCCAGCATGGAGATTGGCTGTCTGTACCAGCCGGTACAAAGTGATGTCTTTGAGTTTTCAGCATTCATTCATGAGAAAGACTTGGTTCGAACCAATGTGTATGAGGTGCAACTTCATTAATATGCATGTCATAGCTTCAAAGTCTCTTTTTATCTGTTACAACAGTGTTCAGAGAGATGCTACATTGTGTTGCCAATCGTAAATGAAACAAGTGGAAGAAGAAGAATTGTTTGGAGACATGGGTCATCAGTGTTGCATTTATAAATGTGCCGCAACGGAGGTTTTTTTCCATTACCCTGTGATGAGAGCACAGCTCGCGTGTGGACCCACATGTGTGGATTACAGTGGTCTGCTAACAAGCAAAACATACGTTTGTAAGGACTTTTTTTACCCAAGAGCTTTTCGCATCTGGAAATGGTGAAATCTGTATTTGCCGCTCGCCTTCTTTTAAAAAAGATGCGGTTCCAGTTGATGTTGATTGTCCCGTCTCTACGGATTTGGTAAGTGTGTGATCATTGTTCTTTGTTTATGTTTATTCAGATGGCAAAGTTAGTTAGTATCGTCAGCAGTACTCTTTCAGTTTTTAAAGACATACCTTAATCAAAATAATTTAGTTACTAAGTTTACAGTAGGTTAATATCACTCCAATATTATGGGCTGAAAGATCTGCTGTAAATGCTGCTCTCCGAATATAAATGTAAATACCTTAATCAAACTATTAACTATACACACATGGCTGTTTGATGCTGCTATCAAGTGCATCTAGGTTACTGAGAAATGTGGAGGGTTTTTTCCTCCCATTCGGCGTGCGGCATTAAAAATTCTATTAAAACTACACTCTTCCAACAGTTCCTTTCATCCAATATCTCGTTTGTCATGAGGGCATGCATGAAATGTTCCTGAATGAAAGTGAAAGTGTCAAACTGCAGTTAAAGTTGACAAATTAAGAATGAAATCCAAAATTACATGAAACTCCGGAGGAAATGTGGATAGCACAGTGATGCGATGACATTAATTGAATTATGTGCTATAACATGTACAATGGGGTCATGAAAGGAACATTCAAAAAGCAACTCATGTAAACACCATCATATTATTGTCTTATTCAGATTAAGGCAAATAATTCCATTCCTGATGTCCATGTAAACGTAGTCTCTGTCAATCTCCCTTATGTCTGTGTTTGTGTTGCTGCTGTGAATAGCAGCTGTAGTTTCCTTAATGAAGCTCCTCTTTTCATGCAAACCCTTCCCTCTTTTACTACTCAACACTCCCACCTAAACAAAGCTGGACTCACCACTTTCCTAATTTTTTCCAAACTAGAGGTGTGAGAACACCCTGCTCAGACAGGGCAGGGTTTCATGGCCCTTTAAACGTGCCATGGTAATCGCCAGAATAATTAGATGAATATTTTAGAAACTGCTGATTTACTGGAATTATTTTAAAACATAGCTATATCTACGACTTTCAGAGAATGATCAGGAAAAAAGTAAATAAGTGAGAAACAGTTCTGTTGGTGAAAATGCCTTGATGGAAATTGGGCCAGAGGAGAATGGACAGACTAGTTTGAGCTGAAAGAAAGACAACAGTAACTCAAATAACCACTTCATACAGTCGAAGTCTGCCGGAGAGCATCTCTAAATACGTCAAACCTTGAAGCAGATGAGCAACAGCAGCAGAAGAGCACACCGGTGACACTCAGATAGCAACAGCAAACTGAGTCTACAATTCACATAGACTCAACAAAACTGAACAACAGAAGATTGCAAACATGTTGTCTGATCTGTGAAGTGTTGTATATTTTGCAGCATCTGAATGGAAAGATACAGATTTGACATAAACCACATGAAAAAATGGTTAGCATTGCTCAGTATGGTTGCTGACTATGTCCATCCTAGTGAACACATCCTGTTGTCTGCTTCTAGCACAATAACAAATCCAAGTTTAAATCATCTCAAACTGGGTCCTCGAACACGACAGTGAGCTCGCTATACTCAAATGGCCTCCACAGTGTCCAGACCTCAAGCTTTGGAATGGGAGATTCACATTATAAATGTGCATACAACAATCTGCATGTCATGCTGTCATGTCAATATGAACAAAAATCTCTGAGAATTGTACTGAATTAATTGACAGCAAGTGTTTTATATCAATTTTCAGGTTTATACATCTAAATGTAGTTAGTCAAAGTTAGTTTGTCCACCTCCAGACATACATTATTGGGGTTTATTGAACCAAAACGTTAGAAAAGTATATTAAAAATGCCAAAATAACTTTTTATTTTTGCTTGAGTAGTTGTTCAGAGACTTGATTGTGTTTTTTTATTAATAATAGACTGGAGTTGAATCTCAGTCCCTCCAGTGTAATTTCAGTCAGAACAATCCTATCACTGACTGCACATTGTCATCACTTCCTCTCTTCTGCCGTCCACTAAATGGACACATATCTCACTTGGGGATGTAATTTAATAAATGGACTCTACAAAAGGCCAACTAAGTTGTTTATCAGCAATGTATCAACACAGCAGGAACTGGCAATTTCTCACCAGTGTGAGAAAAGACAGTGCTCTTTAATGACACCCATAATTATCATTAATTCCATGGTCACTGCAGCTCATACATGTAAAGTGATGTACAGTAAGAATCAGTATGCAATGCAGCCAAAAGGCTCCAGTATTGGACTTAATCTGCCATGTCAGCACTTGATTTAAGCCTACAGCAGCGTTGCGATACCATTAATATGCGACCGAGGGCCTTTCGGATATTGACCCCAAGGCAATGATTACCGAGCTGTGAATCATGATAGTTTACATATTGTCTTAATGGATCGTATTAAATTCATCATCTAATAAAATGCAAACACTCACCGTAGAGGAGATAATATATTTCCAGCGGCGCTGAACCATGCCCATAAATAATAAATCAGGCAAAATGTGATGTTCAAAAGGAATGAGAGGGAGGAACATGACATGACCAAAGCCTTGAGCTACCTCAGATTTGCCTCTGTAGTTTGGCACCATGGAAGACATCTCCATTAGTGTAATGGAAATTATGGGGGCTCTGCCTGGTGAAATATTACTCTGTTTATTGGACACAAGTGCATGCAGATTTTATAGCAGGTCGATGGGTTTCTTTTGGGAATGATGGCCTATACCCAAAGGCTCATAATATTAAGTGTAGGCTTTCCCTAATTATTTAAAACACCTCATGAAATTGTTTGAGAAGCACAGTTTTGTTTTAAAGTTACTTCTGAATTAAAAGGTTTTAGTTGAATATATTGAATGAATAAGACAATGGCAAATAAAAATAAGTCTAGTCTCTGAATGAGCAATGCCTTATTGTTCCCTCACAATGAGGCTAAAAGTTGCTGTCCAAAATCTTCACCTTCTCTTTTCCTTTCAGATGAAATGAGCTGCCAAGCTCCTCTCAAACAGGCAATATATATTTTGTAAGAGAAAATTCAGCCAAAATTGAAAATTCTGCCATCTTTAAGTACACTGTAAAATGAAATCAAATGAAATGAGTGTAGTTAACTCAAAATTGACTGTAAGTTAATTCTACTCATTTGAAAAGAGTTTTGAACTCAGAGTTGAAGGTAATGAGTTAATTAAACCCTCATTACTTCAGCTTAAATGGAGTAAGTTCACAGTACTCATGTAGATTAGTTTTTTAGCTCAAATGGTTTGCAGCAATCGGTTTCCTCGAACAGTTTGAGTTGCCTTAACTTATTGGGTTTTATAGTTTTCAGTTGGTTTGAGTTCTCTTCATTTATCAGGTTTTACTGTGCTCAAATTGCTTCGTTTACTCAAATGGATTAAGTTCGAAGTACTTATTAGGATTAGTTTTTGAGGTTGAGTTACCTTAACATTTTGGGTTTTACAGTGTAATGTCCACTTGTTTGTAATTATTTCATCTGCTGAACAGAAAGAAAGATATACTAAAGAATGCTGAAAGCAAATTGACTTCCGTAGTATTTTTTGCCACTGTTATAAATGTCAATGGCAACTTGTTTATAATATTTTGTTTTGTGTTCAACAAAAAAAGAAACTCATAACAATCTAGAACCACTTGAGTGTGAGTAAATGAGGGGAACTAGCCCTTTTAAGGGGATGACGACACACTTAACCTTGCCTAATGTGAACTGTTTTGTCTGCAAAATAAGTAAATGTAAAATATAGGCCCTGTCTTCCAAATAAAAGAGCCAGATGTTAAAGGTCCTGTGAAATTGAAATAAAGTTTTTTAGATGTCAGTTTCAGTCTGCTAGTTTTAAGATAATCTATTAGCTAGTGTGCTCCAAAACAGTGAAAAAAAATCACATTTAAAATTTAAAAGTGATATAAACATTAAAAGTTTGCAGTTTGTCACTTCCACCTAAATCAGAGATGCCCAAAGTAAGGCCCACAGGTCAAAGTTGACTTGTTGTAACCTTTGATTTGACCCAATATTCCATCTGAGAAGAGAGTAAGAATGATGGAGAAGGTTGGGGAGAATGAGTTTAACAGAGATTGTCATTTCTAATTTGACATAACTAAATTGTAATGTAAAATATATGCAGCATTTTAGTTATTTTAATTTAACTTATTTTTTAAATATTATTAAATAAATAAAGAAATGACACACGGCAACTATATTTACCTTCGGCCCATTAGGCTCAATTAAGTTTGGTTTTTGGCCCTTCATAAGAAAAAGTTTGGGCATCCCTGGCCTAAATTGATCGATGATTTTTTCCACGTCATCTCATACTTCAGTTTCCCATCAAATCTTGACCAATCAAAAGCTCTCTAGTATCTGACATGCCCCGCCCCTTTAAAGATGCTTTCCCTTGCTTCTCATTTCACTTTCACTGGCTGAGTTGTGATAAAACGAAAAACAATTGGCTTTTTTTAAGGGGAGGAGCTACTCTAAGTTCTGCCCTCTTCTCGTTAGAAACTCTGGTTAATGCAGATAAGAAACAACACAAAAAGGATAGTTCATGTCAAATTTTGTTGTTGATTTGAAAAAATAAGTCCATTAATAGTGAGTGTGGCAAGCAGTTTTTGAGATTTCAGGATTTCCCCATTCAAGTTATTTAGCCTTTCCGAAAATAGCTGACTGGCATTGCAAAATATAGTCATCGAGTGAACAGAGTTTCGATGAAAGACACTTTGATGACTGTCTCTTTTATTATGAAACAGCCAACAGACCTTCTTTTCTTCACAGCCATAAAACTACAATTTGCTACTTGTTAGTCGGTTGCAGGTAGAATTAAATGAAAGTTTGGTCAGACTTTATTTTAATGTACAATTTAAACCATTAACAAACCATTAACTAAAAAGTTTAGGTCAAGAAACTACTAATTAGCTGCTCAATAATAGTTAGTAAGGTAGTAGATGTGTTTAGATATTAGGTAGGTTTAAGGATGTAAAATAAGATTATACTTTATAAGTGCTAATAAACAGTTTGTATCTTATTAATAGGCAAGTAATAAGCCAGTAGTAACTGGTGTGAATTTTTGCTTAAACTAAAGTGTTACCGGTAACTTTTATTCAGGAGTGGATTTGATTGGACCAAAATGTGTGCAGTGCAGGCTGAGTCATCAATGGATGGATGGATGGATGTTGGTTGGAGGTTGGACAGACAGACAGACAGACAGACAGACAGACAGACAGACAGACAGACAGACAGACAGACAGACAGACAGACAGACAGACAGACAGACAGACAGACAGACAGACAGATAGATAGATAGATAGATAGATAGATAGATAGATAGATAGATAGATAGATAGATAGATAGATAGATAGATAGATAGATAGATAGATAGATAGATTAACTGATTAATTGATTGATAAATCAAATCATGACCCAATTTAAGACCGAGCATATTATGGCACTACCCTTTTCTGATGGAAACCATGGAAGCAGACCTAGACCAAGACCACGAGAGAGTACACTGCTCATTTCTGGAGCTGGAACATAAAGGCTGTTTTTGTTGGGTCTACCACACATATTACTCACAGCAGCAGCAGCCAGTCATGAGTGGTAGGAGACGGTCACATCCTCCTCCATTCCTCACAGCTCTGATTTACGGCTGATATTAGAAATGAATATGAAATCAAGCCGCGATTAGTCCTACTCCACCCCCAAAAGCAGACATCCATTAAATACAAATGGGGGAGGGGAAGACAGCACAGCGGAAGAGGTAGAGAGACAGAGAGAGAGAGAGACAGAGAGAGAGAGGAAGAAAGAGAGAGAGGAGACAGAGAGAAACAAGGAAAATATGCATGTCAGGTCTGTCCTGCAGTGTATGCAGAGTCTCAGGAGAAGCTGAGTTCAACCATTCACATACAGTAGGAAGATATATGCAATATCATATTCATTCCTTATAGAGCCAAGAACATGTGAATGCAGACTGAATGCAGTACTGGACATAAACCCCACACTCTCAGTGTAAATGAATGAGACTTAAACATAACAACAACAAAAAACTCTTGGTCACAGTCTATTTTAAGGTAAAATTATTGCTATTAACACACCATTAACTATGACTTTTAGTGCAATATACTCCTAATTTAATGCTTATTAATAGTTATTAAGCTTGTAGATGGGTTTAGGTGTTGTGTAGGATTACGGCTGTAGAATAAGATCATGCAGAATGTGTATTATATAAGTATAAATTAACAGATTAATATTTTAATGTGTAAGTTTTTTGAAATCCAAATATGGTTTGCACTAGGGCTGTGCAATTAATCGAAATCGAATCGCAGTTTGAAACGTTGCGATATGAAATATATATCTATTATTGCATTTCCTCCACCCAGAGCAAATGCATGACTGTCGTCTGTGTGTGACAAGTCTTACAAGCCAATTGAGTGAGTACACTTTCATTCTGGCCAATCAGAATTGCGCGACCGAACTATGCGAAACATTCACAATAAAAACAAACAAACAGAAAAGAGCAGACAAGTGGGATGATAGCGCCTGCTGCTTCAGAAGCATTAATAGACAAATTAGTATCAAAGAAAAACAGCACATCAGTAATTTGGGAATATTTTGGTTTCACAGACACCAACAAAAACAGGTCATTTGTAAAAGATGTCGCAGAATTGTTGCCAGCACAAGGAAATACAACAACCAGCACCTAAATTGACTACAAAATTAAAACGCAAATCAAATCGAAATCGCAGTATCTGTTAAAAAATTGCAATTGGATATTTTCCCCAAATGGCACAGCCCTAGTTTCCACCATGAGTTTATAGTAGTTCATAGCATATTTATATTTGTCCGGGTGTTCATTGTTTTTATACATTTAACATATTTGTATAGTTATGCTATAACATCTTTCTGTGGGAGTTTAGGCTGGATTCTGATACCCTTTTTTTCTGCAATGGAAGGATGTGAATACTTCCATGGTGTCTACTATCATTTTGCAGTCTATGTGCGATACTGATGGATGAAAGAGCTGAAGGCACGACAGACGAATCAATGGCAGCCAATCATGTCATAGTATATTTTGAAGCACAAAATTAAATCACATTTCCATATCGATCAAATTGCAGTTTGCAAGTGGAAGGTTGCAGGCCGGGACCTGCGGTTTCATTGTCAGTGATAGAGAGCCCACAGGAGATGAAGTTGAATTTGGACACAAAAGTGAATGTACTATAGTTTAAGTGAAATAAAACCATGCATAAACCTTTGAGGGAATGTTGAACATAACAGTACTGCTTCGCTGAACAATGGCAATAAAACATCCTGAACACCATTCAGTAGCATGTATGGCTCATTTCCACTGTTGTATTGCTCAGTACAGTACAGAACGGTATGCATTTATTTCCATATCCACTATCAAAACTACAAAAATAGTTATCCAAACCATACCACTTTTGGGGTCCCTTTATGTATAGAAAAGCAGTGCGTTGCCAAAAGTGTGGAGCTAGACTCACACGCAATCAAAACATGACACAGTAATAAAGCAATGAAGGTGAGCAGCAATGAACCACACTCAAACAAAGCTTGCCGTCTTCTTGTGACAAACAGCCACACGCCAAGAAGCAAGAATATAATCTGCTGTATGTCCTCCATTGTTGTTTATAGCTAAAATTGTGTGGAAAGCTTGAGGAACATCGCTTCTTCTATGAGTCTATTACGCCTGTTTTGATCTCATTGCATTGGTTGCCAGTCAAATTTTGAATTGATTTGCAAATTTTGCTGTTTATAAGTCACTTCATAATCTGGCACCACAATATCTATCTGATATGTTACAACCATACACTGGTTTATTGCAAGATTCTGGTTTATTGCAAGTTTCCAGGGCGTGTCTCAAAAATAGGGGTGAATGTTGCTTCTCTGTTGTTGGCCACAAGTTGTGGAATAGTCTTCCAGTGCACATCAGAACTCATTGAAATGTTTTAGGTTGTTTATCTTGATGTGTAACAATTCTTTTGTTTCTGTGAATCTTCTCCAGTCTCCAGTGTGTGTTGTAATGTTTCTATTTTTCGTTGTTTACAAATTAGTTGACTTTTCTTCGTTTTTTTATACTCTGTGCAGCACTTTGGTCTTCTGCAGTTGTTTTAAATGTGCTGTACACAGTGGTGTAAAGTAACAAATTACAAATGCTTAAACTACTGTAATTAAGTAGCTTTTCTCAGAAATTGTAATTTACTAAGTAGTTTTTAAAATGTAAAAATACTTTTACTTTCCCTTGAGTATTTTTTAGTGCTGTATCGGTACTTTTACTCCACTATTTTCCTTCAAACTGCAGTCACAACTTAATTTTTTCTTGTCTATGGGGATTAGAAAAATCAGTCCTGTGATTCCTGTCCAATCAAATAGCACATAGAAGGTAAATCGCTTCCTAATGAACTACCTCAAGACATGGGCACTTTATAAATGCAACAAACGATTTGGAAGCATTAAAAGTGTTCAAGAAGATGTTCAAAATCTTTACATTCATTGACCCAGAGACTGTTTAAATGCATGTCACTAATGAGGTGATGACGAATGTTTACTGTATGATGACTGAACTGGATTCATGACGTCAGATAGACGTTCTACCCCAACATTGTGGGGACGTTGCATTTTGTTTGGAAATTAAAAATGGGTTGACATCAGAACCCAACGTAAGGCCAAACTCAATGTCCAACGTCCAACCTAAAATCAACCAAATATCAACATCTAATCATGTTACAGCTTGACGTTGTATGGATGTTACTAATTTGACGTCTATCAGACGCTGGATTTTGGTTGCCATACCTGTTGAATAAATGTCAGTATTTGACATCAATATGACGTTGGTTTAAGATGTTGGCTCAACGTTGGATTTTGGTCACTTTCCAACACAACCTGAAATCAACCAAATATCAGTGTCGTTTGACGTCGTTATTGGACATAAAAAAAGTTGTCCTTAGACGCTGGCTAGACATTAAATTTCGGTCACCTGACATCACAACCTAAATCTAACCTAATATTTACGTCTTATGATGTTGTGTGCCTGCAGGGTAATCACTAAATGTACTACAGAATGTTACGTTTACACACATTAACAAATTACATGTAAATTAATCAGCTTTTTACAGCGTAATACTCACTACTCACTACTCTTGAGTACTTTTGAAAGGTCTACTTTTTACTCATACTTTAAGTAACATTTACAACAGATACTTTTATTCTACTTGCACTATATTTTAGGCAAGTAAAGGTATTTTAACCTATGATCTTTCAGTACTCTTTCCACCACTGAGTATACAAATGAACATTGTATTGTATTGTTTCTCTCTCTACTTGTGTGCACTTGTCGATCATCCATTTGAAATAATAAACCTGAACAATCAAAAAATGCATTATGTGAACAGCCGTATTTATTTCTTTTTCGAGTGACATTAATGTTGAATTTTCAGGACCAGTACTACTGTACTGTACTGCTCAGTGGAAATAAGGCATTAATCACGCTCCTTACGTGAAAGAAAAACTTATATAAATGTAAATGCTTTAAGGTCAGCAGCTAAAATCAATGTCTACACATTTTTTATTGCTAATTTTCATACATAATGTTTCACTGCATATTTTGGTCAACTCTGATGGTTATTTTTTAATGCCACTAGGGGGTTTGCACTGATGTAAGGTGTTAGTACTTATGTTACAGACATTATGTAAAATAATAAACTTTACATGGCTCACCATTGACTGTAAGGTGAACCCAGCTGCCGTTGTGGAAGGTGTCGTACTGTTGCTCCAGCATGAGGACCCTGCACTCGTACCAGCCCTGGTCTTCAGAGCGCACCTGCTCGATCTGCAGAGATGCTTTGCCATGCAGGCTGGCTCTCCCTGAAAGCACACAGCAGCAGAACAGAGCAGAGTGAGACTGCTGCAATGGATTCACTGCAGTCAATGATAGGCATGCATGCACACACACAATCTTCACATTTTCATACACGTGCTGATTATGGCTTGAGAAATATATAATATACCTCACTACATTTATTATGCTAATTCATGTTTAGAAAATAAAATATGTAAGTTTAGATGAATGTAGGCGGTTTGTTTCACTGTGGCCACCTTTGAAATAGGGACTAAGCTGAAGGAAAATGAATGAATGAAGATGGATGTAGGATTAGCTTAGGGATAATAAATGTAATCAATACTTTTATTTAAAAAGCATGTACATGATTAGAGAATAAAATATGTAAGTTTAGATAGATGTAGGGTTAGGTTAGGGTTAGGGTTAAGAAATGTAATCCATACTGCTTTTAAAAAAGCATGTATATATTTAGATATGTTTAGATGTTTAGAATAAAATATGTACGTTTAGATCAGAGATGCCCAAACTATTTTAGATGTATTGACATTGTAATAACATTGTTATAACATTGTAATTACATCTGAAATGTAATATTTAACTACAAACTTTTATCTTGTGCGCAATTATTGTCGTTACAATGTAATTACATTGTAGTTACATTCAAGATAATATTTGTAAATGTAAATGTTTCCTTGTATATTGCATGTACAATATATTTTTTATATAGTTGTATACATAAATATACATGATACACATGAAATTACAAACTTAATTACCATGTCATTATTTTTGTTTTGGACGTAATTACTATGTGATAACATTGTAATTACATTGTTATAGCATTGTAATTACATTGTTATAATAGTGCAAGTACTACGTTGTTATAAAATTGTAATTACATTGTTATAAGATTGTAATGTGTAATTACAAACATTTATCTTGGATGTAATTACTATGTCATTACACGTAATTGCTACATCATTACATTGCTATTATATTGTAATTTCATCCTAGAAAATATTTATAAACATATGTTTGTATATTTCAAGTACTGTATTTGTGTATTTGTATGTAAATATACACAGTACATATGTCATTAAAACTTTAATTTAGGATGTAGGAAGTAATAAAATTTTAATTACAAGGTTATAACAGTGTAATAACATTGTCATTACTACATTGTTATACCATGGTAATAACATTGCAATTACTATGTTTAATCATGCAATTAATTATGTTTTTAAACATTAATCTTGGATGTAATTACTAAGTTGTTGCATTGTAATTACTATGTTATTACATTGCGGTTAAATGTAGTTACATACAAGATAATATTTATAAATGCAAATGTTTCTTTGTATATGGCATGTACATTATTTGGTTAACTGTAGTTGTATACGTAAATATACAAAGAACACATGTAATTACAAACTTAACTATTATGTCATTACATTGTAATTACATTGCTATTGCATTGTAAGTACATCCAAGATTATATGTATGAACTTAAATCTTTTAATATTTCGTGTACAGCATTTGTGTATTTATTTGTCAATATATGCAGTAGACACGTAATTACAAACTTGTATTTTGGTAAAAAAAATAATTACAATGTTATAACAGTGTAATAACATTGTAATTACTACACTGTTATATCGTTGTTATTACACAGTTATAACATTGTAATATGTCCTTACAAACATTTATCTTGGATGTAATTAGTACGCCATTACATTGTAATTACTATGCAATTGATTTATAAATGTAAATATTTTTTGTATATTGCATATACAGTATTTGTTTATTTATAATTGTATATGTAAATATACACAGCACACATGTAATCACAAACTTTTATCTTGTGCGCAATTACTGTGTAGTTACATTGTAGTTACTATGTTATTACATTGCTATTACATTTTAATTACATCCAAGATAATATTTAAAACATGTTTCTTTGCATATTTCAAGTACTGTATTTATGTATTTATATGTAAACATACACATTAAATATGTAATTAAAAACTTTTATTTTGGATGTAATGACATTGTAATTACATCTGAGATGTAAATACATTGTTATAACAATAACATCAGAGATGTAATATGTAACTACGAACTTGTCTTGTGTGCAATTACTTTCTCATTGCATTGTGATTACATTGTAGTTACATCCAAGATAATATTTATAAATGTAAATGTTTCTTTGTATATTGCATGCACAATATTTGGTTATCTACAGTTGTATTCGTAAATATATGCAGTACCCATGTAATTACAAACTTAACTATTATGTCATTACATTGTAATTACATTGCTATTGCATTGTAAATAAATCCAAGACAATTTGTATGAACTTTAATCTTTGTGTATCTCATGTACAGTATTTGTGTATTTATAATTGTATACATAAATATACACAGAACACATGTAATTACAAACTTTTATCTTATGTGCAATTACTGTGCTGTTGCATTGTAATTACTATGTTATTACATTGCTATTACATTGTAATTACATCCAAGATAATATTTATAAATATGAATGATTCTTTGTATTTTTCATGTACAATATTTGGTTATCTATAGTTGTACACGTAAATATATACAGTACATATGTAATTACAAACTTAACTATTATGTCATTACATTGTAATTACATTGCTATTGCATTGTAAGTACATCTAAAATAATATGTATGAACTTAAATGTTTCTTTGTATATCTCATGTACAGCATTTGTGTATTTATTAGTAAATTGACGCAGTAGCAGTAGATGTTTTTACAAACATTTTGATGTAATTACTATGTAGTAACATTATAATTACAATGTTATAACAGCGTAATAACATTGTCAATACGTCATTGTAATAACATTGTAATAGCATTGTAATTACTACATTGTTATAACATTGTAATATGTAATTTCAAACAATTCTTGTATCTAATAACTAAATCGTTACATTGTAATGTAATGTGTATTTATATAGTGCGCTTATTGTGTATGGCCATACACCCAAAGCACTTCACAATCATGAGGAGGATCTCTCCACACCACCACCAGTGTACAGCATCTACTTGGATAATGCGACGGCAGCCACAGGACAACAGCGCCAGTGCGCTCATCACACACCAGCTATTGGTGGAGGGAAGAGACAGTGATAGAGCCAATTCGGTGGGTGGGGATGGTAGGGAGGCCATGATGGGTAATGGCCAATTGAGGGACTTTGGCCAGGACACCGGGGTTACACCCCTGCTCTTTACGAGAAATGCCATGGGATTTTTAATGACCACAGAGAGTCAGGACCACGGTTTAACGTCTCTTCCGAAAGACGGCGCTCACTGACAGTATAGTGTCCTCTTTACTTTTACTGGGGCATTAGGACTCACACAGACCACAGGTTGAGCACCCCCTGCTGGCATCGCTAACACCACTTCCAACAGCAACCTATTTTTTCCCATGTGGTCTCCCATCCAGGTACTGACCAGGCTCAGCCCTGCTTAAGCCTAGTTCACACTACAGGATTTTAAACATCGGCAGATCGCTGTGCTGTTCACACCACATGACTTGATTTTGTGTCTTTTCATCTCGGTAGTGTTCACACTATGCGACACTACGTAAATGATCCACAAGAGGGGGTTACACAACACAAGATCTGACAACAACTAGTTCCCCAACAGCTCAGTCAAGCTACCAAACCACAGCCAATGAAATGATGAGGGAGGAGTCGTCAGAAAAATCTGAACACTATTGGCTGCTTGTGTGCTGATGACATCACTGACAGCGTTTCAAGCTTTTAAGGATTCATTTAAAAACATCGTCAATCAGCTGATGCATCAGTGGATCAATCGCTTATCTGCAATGTTCAAGTGGACTGATACACAGAGAGTTTTTAATTTTTGTAATTTAATAACTCTTTGAAAAAAAAAAAAACATATCTATAACACCCTAACGTTTCCTGAATATCTGTGTATTTCTTTCTAACATTATTATTTTTTAAATTACAAAACAGTAAAGAACTGAGCATTTATACCTTTAATTACCAAATTGGTCAAAATGACTGCATGACTTTAAATATGCTTGCATTTTTTTTTTTTTTTTTTTGCCTAGCAACTTCCTGCTAACATAAACATAACTTTCTGATAGCAAAAACATAAATTTACTTCAGATATATCTTTCAAAACAGCATATTCTGTGCAAGGAAATAGCTCCTGTTTGAAAATGAAAATGAAAGCAAGGCCCACAGCTTTGCGTCTTCTAGTCTCTTAACTGCATATTTATAGGCTGTATTACCAAAAAAAGATCATATTTTTAGGGTAATGGTGTCATCAAATATGATGACAGACATTCAGAACTTAATTTTAATATCTCAATAGAAGCTTTGAATGTAAATATGATGAGACAACATGACGTTTTTTATGAGAATGGTCAGAATGAGCAGTATGGTAATTCTAATAGTTACAGAGTTCTAGTTCCCCTGTTAATATAACTCTCTTGTCCGTGTTAACGCAGAATGAAGCGAGTGCATCGATGCCCATTCTGGCCAATCACAGACGTTTCTGTTGATCTCCTGAGCACACGGACATTCAGCTCAAGCTGATATGCTCTCTCATTGGCTGCAGCTCGTCATTACATCTGACCGCACGTGGGGTCGAGTCGGCCGACTGCTCTGGAATATTCAGCATGCTAGATATTGGATTTCCGTCTGCGAGGTGTCAGCGATGCTTCAGCGAGCCTCTTTGACACGTTGTTCAGTAGTTCACACATAAAGACTGGCAAGCGCCGAGCACCCGCAGATTTCTTCCCGATCACAGCCTGATCTGTCGGTGAGCTCGTTAACTTCCAAATCAGGCTTAAAATCCTGTAATGTGAACTAGCCTTTAGCTTCAGTGAGTAATTGGTCATGGGCTGCAGGGTGATATGGCTGTGGCACATTGTTAATTAATCACATTGTAATTACTATGACAATACATGTAATTACACTGTAGTTACATCCAAGGTAATATTTATAAATGTAAATATTTATTTGTATATTGCATGTACAATATTTGTTTATCTTGTTAAACTTTTATTTTGTGTCCATATCCTGTGCTGTTACACTTTAATTACTATGTTATTATATTGTAAATACATCCAAGATAATATTTATAAACATGTACTGTATTTGTGTATTAATATGTACATATACGCAATAGATATGTAATTACAAACTTTTATTTTTGATGTAATTACTATGTAATAACATTGTAGTTACAATGTTATAACAATGTAATACCATTGTCATTACTACGTCGATAAAACATTATACTTACATTATTATTAAATTGTAATAACATTGTAATTACTACATTGTTCTAACATTGTAATAACATTGTTATAACATTGTAATATGTAATTACATACACTTATCTTGGATGTAATTACTATGTTGTTACATTGTTATTACATTCAAGATAATATTTATAAACATGTTTTGTATATTTTAAGTACTGTGTTTGTATGAAAATATACACAGTGCATAAGAAATTAAAAACTTTTTAGGATGTATTGACATTTTAATTATGTTGTTATAACATTTTGATTACATTTTACATGTAATTATAATGTTATAACATTGTAATTATGTCTGTGATGTAATATGTAATTACAAACTTGTCTCGTGCTCAATTACTGTGTCGTTACATTGTAATTACTATGTCAATATATTGTGATTACATTGTATCTAAATTCAAGATAATACTTATAAATGTAAATGTTTCTTTGTTTACTGCATGTACAATATTTGGTTATCTATAATTGTATACATAAATATACACAGTACACATGTAATTACAAAATTATTTACTATGTAATTACATTGCTATTGCATTGTAAGTACATCCAAGATAATATGTATGAACATAAATGTTTCTTTGTATATTTCATGTACAGTAGTTGTGTATTTATATGTAAATATACGCAGTAGTAATTCCAAACTTTTATTTTGGATGTACTTACTATGTAATAACATTGTCATTACTACATTGATATAACTTTGTTATAACATTGTACTTACATTGTAATAACTGTGTGATTACTACATTGTAATTACATTGTTATAACATTGTTATAACATTGTTATAAAGTTGTAATTACATTGTTATAACATTGTAATATGTAATTACAAACATTTATCTTGGATGTAATTACTATGTCGTTACATTGCAGTTACATGCATTACATGCATTACAATGCAGCTACATCCAAAATAATATTTATAAATGTAAAAAATTCTTTGTATATTGCATGTAAAGTATTTGTTTATTTATAGTTGTATATGTAAATATACACAGTACACATGTAATTACAAACTTTTATCTTGTGCGCAATTACTGTGTCAATACATTGCAATTACTATGTTATTACTATGTTATAACATTGTAATTACAACTGACATGTTATTATATTGTTATAACATTGCAATTACATCTGTGATGTAATATGTAATTACAAACTTGTCTCATGCACATTTACTGTGTCGTTACATTGTAATTACTATGTCAATATATTATGATTACATTGTAGTTAAATTCAAGATAATATTTATAAATGTAAATGTTTCTTTGTTTATTGCATATCCAATATTCGGTTATCTATATTTGTTTAAATAAATATACACAGTACACATGTAATTACAAAATTAATTACTATGTAATTACATTGCTATTGCATTGTAAGTAAATCTAAGATAATATGTATGAACTTAAATGTTTCTTTGTATATTTCATGTACAGTATTTGTGTATTCATATGTAAATATACGCAGTAGATATGTAATTGCAAACTTTTATTTTGGATGCACTTACTATGTAACAACATTGTCATTACTACATTGATATAACATTCTTATAACATTGTACTTACATTGTAATAACTGTGTTATTACTACATTGTAATTACATTGTTATAACACTGTTATAACGCTATAATTAAATTGTTATAACATTGTAATATGTTATTACAAACATTTACCTTGGATGTAGTTACTATGTTGTTACATTGTATTTACTATGGCATTACATGTCATTACAATGCAGCTACATCCAAGATAATATTATAAATGAAAAAAATTCTTTGTATATTGCATGTTAAGTATTTGTTTATTTATAGTTGTATATGTAAATATACACAGTACACATGTAATTACAAACTTTTATCTCGTGCGCAAAAACTGTGTCAATACATTGTCATTACTATGTTATTACTATGTTATAACATTGTAATTACAACTGACATGTAATTATATTGTTATGACATTGCAATTACATCTGTGATGTAATATGTAATTACAAACTTGTCTCATGCACATTTACTGTGTCGTTACATAGTAAATACCATGTCAATATATTATGATTACATTGTAGTTAAATTCAAGATAATATTTATAAATGTAAATGTTTCTTTGTTTATTGCATATCCAATATTTGGTTATTTATATTTGTATACATAAATATACACAGTACACATGTAATTACAAACTTTTATCTCGTGCGCAATTACTGCGTCAATACACTGTAATTACTATGTTATTACTATGTTATAACATTGTAAATACAACTGACATGTAATTATATTGTTATAACATTGCAATTACATCGGTTATGTAATATGTAATAACAAACTTGTCTCGTGCACAATTACTGTGTCGGTACATTGTAATTGCTGTCATCACATTGTAGTTACATCCAAGATTGTACTTATAAATGTAAATGTTTCTTTGTATATTGCATGTGCAATATTTGGTTATTTATAGCTGTATACATTAATAAATGCAGTAGATATGTAATTACAAACTTTTATTTTTGGATGTAACTACTATGTAATAACATTGTAATTACACAGTTGTAAATTTGTAATTACATTGTTGTAACATTGTAATATGTAATTGCAAACAATTATCTTGAATGTAATTACTAAGTCGTTACATTGTAATTACTATGAAAATACATGTAATTAAATTGTAGTTACATCCAAGATAATATTTATAAATGTAAATATTTCTTTGTATAATGCATGTACAGTATTTGTGTATTAATAGTTGTACACAGTACACATGTAATTACAAACTTTTTATCTTGGGTGCAGTTACTGTGTCATTACATTGTAAATATTATGGTATTACATTACTATTACATAGTAATTACATCCAAGATAATATTTAAAAACATATATTTCTTTATATATTTCGAGTACTGTGTTGGTGTATTTACATGTTAATATACACAGTACAAATGCAATTAAAAACTTTTATTTTGGATGCAATTACGAACTTGTCTTGTCCGCAATTACTGTGTCATTACATTGTAATTACATTGTAGTTACATCCAAGATAATATTTATAAATGTAAATGTTTCTTTGTTTATTTCATGTACAATATTTGTGTATTTGTACGTAAATATACGTAGTACATATGTAATTACAAACTTTTATTTTAAATGTAATTGCTATGTAATAACATTGTAATTACATTGTTATAACATTGTAATTACATTGTAATGACACTGTTATAACATTGTAATTACAAACTTTTATTTTAAATGTAATTACTATGTAACAACTTTGTAATTACATTGTTATAACATTGTAATTACATCTATGATAGTATTGTAAATGTGTTTTTGTATATTTCATGTACAGCACAGTATTATGGAAAATAAATGTTATATGTGAAATGTATGTACTGAATGTCATATATGTAATTTGCATACATTGCCATATAGCGGATTTCTATATGGGTACACAGATAGACAAGCAGCAAGCCAGCCTGTAAAGCAACTTCTAACACTACAAAAAGCAAAGCAGTCTTCCACTGATTTCAACCCTCCAACACAATCGAGTGAAAAGTGTACTGTACTTAAAATAATAAAAAAGTACAAAGTATCACAGCTCACATCAGAGTGCTACACGTTCTGTACTAAGAGGCTTAGCAAACCTGACAACACAAATAGTTACAGAAAGAGAGAGAAGTTTGTGCAGTCAAGCATCTCTATGACTGAACTAAGCCTTTCCAGAATCGTCCAATACCATGATACCATCTCTCATTTGCCTGTTTGAGGACTTTAGCTGGGAGTGAAGGTTTTTAAAGTCTCAGACTCACGTATCTACGCTCCGGCCAGCCTTCATACTTCATACCACTGTGTACTGAGCAGTAGATATCATAGCACTGGGATCACAGCTGCACCTGAGAGAGGAAACGGCAGCTTTCCAGAGCAGAAAATCAATATGGCATGGGGCAGAGGAGGCTGCGGTCTTGCAGTAAAAAAATAAGGCCTTCAAAAATCACCGCTATTTTTGTGCGGGGTGATAAAGTACTGATGGGATCGGGCAGCGTCGGCATCAAAGTTAGACTGCATCTTCACACTGAAAAGCGCAAAAAGCCTCGCGGTGTGATTGGGCCTTAACGCTGAAAGATGTCGAATCGTCACGACCACTGAAGCAATTGTTGATGAGAAACGTGTGTGACAAAAACAGCAGAGTTTATTAATGCCATATTTATGAGTTTACCTTTTTTTTTTTGTTAATCAATAACAAGACTTTTTGTTCTACTATGAGCTTTGTTAACCTAACTTTAACTACTCTCACCGCCCTGGAAAAAAAAATTGACACCTTGTTACCCTACAGGCTTTTAAAAAGCAAAAAATCTAGCACATGACAGCTGTTGTCTATGGCACTGCTACCAGCAAAGAAATCTTTAGCCTTTAAAGGCACAGTATTTATTTTTTGCCACAAGACAGCGCATATTCATATCAAACAAAAGTGTAGTTTGATTATGACGCGACTGAGTGTGAAATCATGGGAGTTGTTGTGTTCATTACATCCTACAGGATTCCTGCAGTAATCATGTTTATGAATGAGCTAAAGCAGGGGTGTCCAAACTCACTGTGCTTTAACTGTCCTTCAACACACCTGCCTAGAAGTTTCTAGCATACCTAAACATAGGGCTGATAGGGCTGATACAGCCACCCCTAGCACCAGTGTAGCACTGTCACTGTTTTGAATACCACTGAGCTGATTGCAATACTTCACATTATCGAGATGCAAAAGCATAATGTAAAGTAGCCTTTCCTGGCATCATGACGCAAATGAATTCTCCACATTTTAAAATATATAAACTAGGGGTATCAAAATTAATTGTTTCTTCGGTGCACCGCGATGCAGTAGCGGACAATTCGATATTAGTTCTGTAATAAATCATGACCGGTTATTACGTTCTTACGTCATTTATCTCATATGCGCTGTATTGTGGTTGCTTACTATGGGAGGAAGGCCAGCGCTAGTAATTAAAACACTCCAACTACTTCAAAACATAGAAACTGCGCACAATTCACTGTGTGCGAGTTTGCTGGACAGTCTTTCTCTGACACAGAATTTAAAGCAGAAGCCCTGTTTATTTATAGAAGAAATTACAGCAGTTTCACTGTTATGGAGAAAATTAAAGTAAATTATATTTCTCTCCCTTTCTCTTTCTCTCTCTCTTTCTCTCTCTCTCTCTCTTTCTCTCTCTCTCTCTCACTGTGGACCATGACCCAGCGATACTTCTGGATACAGACACAAGTGCGTGTGTGCAGAGCGAGTTTTCTCCTCCGTGTCTATCATGTATCAGCTGTGATCATCGCTGCTGTTTAGTGTTAGAGCCAATCGCAGCCCTTACTGTTGAGCGCGTGACCAATCATAAGGGTGTAAAAACCCACACGACAATGCTCAGAAAGCGAGCAGGATATTTACATTTGTTTAATTGTTATAATGTTGTTCTGTGCATGTACTTGAGTTTTTACAGGTACGGTTGTGAGGTAAAATATAAAATGATGTATGGAAAGCATTGTCAATGCACCGTTATGCACCGAGATATCGAATTGAACCGAATCGACGTCATGATAATCGTAACCGAACTGAACCATGAGACCAGTGTAGGTTCGTACCTCTAGTATTGTAATGCCACGCCAGCAGAGGGAGCCCTCGCCCAACTACTCACTCAGCTCTGCTCCCTCTGCAGTCACTTCCTGTTTGTGTAGTATTTCAGTGAGAGCTCAAGCCATGCTTCTGGGTGAAGTATTGTCAGTCTACCTGCACTACCAAGTGTTTTCCAAGAGACTTTCATGACTGCCTTCCTGTGAATGACCCTGCCTGCCTTGATCAAGTACGTTATCTGTCTTTGCCCTCTTGCTCTGTTTTGGACTGTTAGTTGTTATACTGAACCTCTGCCTGCACTCTCACTACGTCGTCTAGATTTGCCCCTGTGTTTGTTGACTGGATTGGACTGCTTATGTGTTGCCGACTTTCCGCCTGTTTACTCACTGATGTCTCTGCCTAAACCCTTTAATAAAACTTCTGCATATGGATTCTAATACTGTCTCAGACCCCTCGTTACAAATACAAACATAATATTTCACATTAAATGAATGCAGCTTTAGTGAATATAAGCCATCTCTTTCAAAAACAATTGAAAATATTAAAATCTAAATATAAAATATACATTTGAACAATCGTTTTCTGAATAATAGTTTGTAAGTGCTCATCTCAGAGGAACGCATTCACACACTGCTCTCTCTACACTCAGAACACACACGGTCATTCATTATCCAAAGTCGTTAATTACTAATTCCTCCTGCAGGCCTCCTGACTGTGGATACATTTGTGCAGTGCATTTTAGGGGCCCGTAAACACACCGTCCTGAATGAACACAATCTGCCTCCAGCTAAAAATCACTTCAGGAGAGCCTGTGTAAATCACATCTAAACTGCTGCAATGATTGTCTGTCTGAAAGACAATGGGCCTTCCTAATTCGCCAAACTGGTGGAGGAATTGGGAATTTCTGCAGCACAAAATTGCATTGTGAGTTACAGTAATTGCCTTTTGGAGTTCAGTTGTAATAGTGTGCACACGGAAAGACTAAAGGCTCTTGGTGTGGTGAAACTGTCATGGTGGCGCTGTAGTACCCACAGGAGACTGTGATATACAGTCACAGCCACTGAGCATTACATCTCATAGCTCATTTAAAATGCAATGAGGCCACAACCAAATAGAGAGATGATGGTTCATTCACTTCCCCTTGCTCTCCTTTACTGAAATCAATTATTTATTGTAGGGACGAAGGGGATTTAGGAGTAATTGCAATATAAAGATGTTACATGTAGATATCAAACCGAGGGTAAATATACACTTTTTAAAGAAACACTCCTCTCTTTATGGAAAAAAGGCTCATTTTACAACTCCCCTAGAGTAAAAAAAACTCCCGCCAAACTGCTTTTTTTTTTTTTTTTTTGAGCAAGATGCTAATGCAATTCAATGATCTAGGGGGGCGCGGGGCACAAAGTAACCTGGGGTTAAATGTAACATGGAGTTTTAAGGTATTTGCTTAGGGTTAACAGTAGCATGCTTCAGAGGTTTTCACCACAGTGTTGGCAGATGTCTTCCTGCCAATTATTGAAAAAGTTCAGCGAAATTTGGATGAGAAAACCATTTCTGCAGCATAAAAGTATTTTTTATAGTCAATATTTTTTTTATTTTAAAAAAATCTGTGAAAGTATAAACGTGAAATCTTATATTGTTGTGATCACCGTCTTCTAGGCTAAAAGATGAAACCATTTTGAAAGATGTTAAAAACACAGTGACCGCCAGCTGGGTTTTGAAGAAAACGCGAACACAGCGGGGTTAGTTGTAACAGGGTGTTACAATTAAGCCACACACTGTTGAACACCAGTTAAACTAACACAATATTTTTAATTTTGAGTGTAATGTTGAGAACTTTTTAAATAAAATGGTTTTTTTTGATAGACAAAAAATTCTTTATTGCTAATACTACAAATAAATGCATTGTCTAATAATGGATAATAATCCAAATAAATCCAAATGTGTTTATCCAATAAATAAATAAACATACTGTGCTATGTAGCATAAAAAATAAATTGAGCTAGGTACAGAGAAAATATAGCTACTGTTTAAAGTAAACAAAAATTAAATTAACTGTGTGTAATCTGCCTTTTTAAGCATGTGTTACGACTAACCCTCTGTCATTTAAAACTTGCCCCGCAGGTGGGGTAAATAGTAACATTTTTACTCCTGGCACTTTTGGCAACACTGCACAGAAACCATAGGTCCGGCGATCATACTTTTAGTGCTCCTACAAATGAGGCTTGTGTTTTGTTGATAAAAAACAAATGGTTTGTCTAACTCCAATACTTTGTTTATTATTTGACCAAAACCAAAAAGTGTTAGTTTGTGCCCCGCTTTCCCCTATGCTAAGCTAAGCTGAAAGTGCTCTCGAAAGAACAAGAGATCAGCTAAATGGATTCAAAAATGGTAAAACACAACTGTTTAACCCTTGGGGACTTGTAAAATAAGTATATATACAGGGCTTGACATGAACTTTTTTGATCACCAGCCACTGGCTAGCAGTTTTTCAATATTAATAGCCACCCGCCATTTTCACTAGCCACAATTTTGTTGTTGTGAACATATATTTTACATGCATAAATTTGACGTTTGTATGCTAAAATTACTTGATTTGTGTGATGTAAATGAAGTAATTTGATGTCTACATACACCTTTTATTCAACAAAAATGTTTTTTAAAAAACAATTGATATTTAAAAATGTCATTCTCATGTATCTAAAACTATGCACAGTGGTCTTACCTGGCTAAATGTCACAGATCACCAGTTAACTAAACATAAATGGAGAGTTAATCTCCTATTAAAGCAATGTTATTGTAAAGGATGATAACTAAACCATTAACGAAAATAACTGTCAGCAAAAGAAAGCAGGTAAAAAAAAAAAATCTGTGTGCGACAATGAGGCCCTTGGGCCCATTAATAATCTGTTCAAAAAATGGTTAAAGCAAAAGCGCCAACCGCTGCTGCTTACAAAGAATCTCGAGCTCTCGAAAGTAGCAAGACTGTGCACGAGTATCGCAAGAACCAATTGCACCAGTTATGGTTCCAGACACGGTTGCTTCATGCAAGAAAAGGAGAGCATGCAAACTTTTAAAACACTTGCGCGCATCACATCAGCTGTGAGTGCGACACTAAAGCCCTTGTCAGTGAGTGAGGAGGATCGCCTGTGTCTCACCGTGCACGTGATCGTCTCATTCGTTATTCACCTTCTTTCTTTTGCTAGCATGAACAGTTATTTTTGTCAGTCGTGCTGCTTCTCGATTCTAAGATCAAATTTGCATGCGTATTGACAAATGGTCATAAACTAACATTCTAATCTTTAGTGACAGGCCAGCATCAGCAGATTAAAAATTATTTTCAACCAGCCAAAGTGGCTAGTGGGAGCGGCTATCTAACCTGCCACAGCTGAAACCTACCCGCGTTTGGCAGGTTGGTGGGTGTTAATGTCAAGCACTGTATATATATATATATATATATATATATATATATATATATATATATATATATATATATATATATATATATATTTGTACAACAGTTCAGTCTGTTTCTTGAATCTGATTTGCTGATGTGATTGAATCTGATATTCTGCCAGTAACGGCACTCGACCAGCCTCTTCACCCATCACCCTTGTGTATTACTCCGCCCACATACAGCAACAAGCAGAGGACAAACTACAGTTTGACAAATATTGCAGCTGTTGGACAACATCATGTACTTTTGAGGATTTTTTAGTCAAGAATGTAGTTAGATTGCAACCAAGCAGTTTATTTATATTGACAGTGCCTATTTTAAATATTTATCATTTCTGAGAGACAGCTCATCGGCGGCTATTAACCTGTCTTTGAGCAAAGATGGTTGACAATGTTTATCCACAAGATGGCGACATAGATGCATAATAAACCCTAAGAGAAAACAGCATAATTTCAAACTACAGCTGATCAAATCATTATTAAACAGGTAAGTGACATTCTAAGTCGATCTCTCTTGTTTGTATGTTGTAGTGCTGTATTTATACCATAGTAATATTGTGATCGCCCGATTGCAACAGATAAATACTGGGAGATATCTCTGTAGACCAGTGTTTCCCAAACCTGTTCCTGGAGGTACACCAACAGTACATATTCTGTATGTCTCCCTTATCTGACCCATTCGTGTCAGGTTTTGGGGTCTTTTCTAAAGTTCTGCTGAGTTGATTTAGGTGTGTTTGATTAGGGAGAGGTTGAAAATGTGTACTGTTGGTGTGCCTTCAGGAACAGGATTGGGAAACACTGCTGTAGACTGATGTCATTTCATG
Organism: Danio aesculapii; assembly: GCF_903798145.1. Lineage (NCBI taxonomy): Eukaryota > Metazoa > Chordata > Actinopteri > Cypriniformes > Danionidae > Danio > Danio aesculapii. The sequence continues at coordinate 29,257,300 of NC_079449.1, read as the reverse complement.
GAGTTCACCCTTATAATCTGAAAATGTGAGCAAAATCACCTGTTTTGTCATCACTTTAGACATTACTCTAGAGAATCATTCAAATTCTAGCTCTACAATGACATTAGTGAATTAGTAACAATTTCTGCTTTTCTGATGTCAGCTGCAAATGTGAATGAGTATGCAAATAAGCTGTTGCTCTCCAGAAGAGGGCAGAGCCTGTACATGCTATTCTGACAATCTAGAAACAACAAAACATGCTAATCTCAACCAGCAAAAATGTCAGAAATGATGAGCAGTAGCAAATTTAAATCTTAAATGTTCAAACCAAAGTCAGACAATGAGGAAGAGATTATAACTTCTAGACTGACGTGGGACATTTACGAACAGTTAGGCCCTGATCACACCACATGGCCACGAGTGTTTTGCGTGCTGCTAATGCGCCCTGCTTGCCTTACATTTTATCCGCTTGCTGAGCCTCATGTTTTTGCCAATGTTCTGTACCCGCAGTTAAAATAAGTCAACTTTGAGTTAAGTCATTCGTGTCTTTTTCATTCTCCAAACAAACGAAAGCAGAGATTGGGTTTCTGTTGCAAGGATTCTGCAGGTTTCATCATGTCAAATTTAAGACTTTTTAAGACCTATTTAAGACCATTATGAATGAAATTTCAGACTTTCACATGGCAAAACACTCTGTAATAACCAGTGGATTTTTTTTTTCTTCTTGCCCCATTAAAATTAAAATTCAGTTATTTCTTAGCTACATATTTTAAATAATGTGTCAAAACAAGCAAACTCTAGTTATATTCATATACAGTTAACGTCAGAATTATTAGCCCCCCTGAATTATTATTATTATTAGAGAGGAGATTTTTTTAAACAGATTTCTAAACATAATATTTTTAATAACTCATCTCTAATAAATTCTTTATTTTATCTTTGCCATGAGGACAGTTGATAATATTTTACTAGATATTTTTCGAAACACTTCTACACAGCTTATAATGACATTTAAAGGCTTAACTAGGTTAACTAGGCAGGTTAGAGTAATTAGGCATGTTATTGTTCTGTGGGCTATCGAAAAAAATATATAGCTTAAAGGGGCCAACAATTTTGTCCCTAAAATGGTTTTAAAAAATTCCAAACTGCTTTTATTCTAGCCGAAATAAAACAAATAAGAATTTCTCCAGAAGAAAAAATATTATCACACATACTGTGAAAATGTCCTTGCTCTGTTCAACATCATTTGGGAAATGTTTAAAAAGAAAGAAAAAATTCAAAGGGGGGCTCATAATTCTGATTTCACTGATAAGTTTTTCATCAAAATAAGTTTTAAATACTATAATAAACAATATTTATGCACAACATAAATGTATGCATAAATACACAGAGAACTTTGAAACCAAATGTTCTTGTAAGGATGTAAGGTAAATAATTAGAAACAAATTGCTAAATAGTTAATAAATGTTAATTTTGTTAAACATTTTTAAGACAGATTTGTCGGTTGTGCCAATTGTCTATAGCTTTGCGTAGACAATTAGTGAAAATTAAGGCCTGTTTAAAAGTATTTAATACCTACAACAGCATATTTCAATTTAAGACTTTTTAAGGCCCTAAATTTAGTTTTCGAAATGTAGGACATTTTAAAACTTAAAAAAGACCCCATGGACACCTTGCGTTGAGGTGACAGCAGTGTTTGTGTTGTAAAGAGGACTATGGAGACTTTTACAGATGGAGAAGAGACTTGTGGTCGCTGTTTTAAGTTATCCAGAGCTGTTTGACTTCACAAATCTTAAATATCACGATTATATTATTAAAATGATTATTAAAAATTATTAAATATTACATTTATAATATCAACAGCAACAGCTCACACACAATAAGCAGCTGTCTTGTCAACAAAAAAGGCAGTGTGATTCAACTTATCAATTTTTTGTACAGAATTAAAAAGTCTGTCACACATTGGTAATGTAATTCCTGGCACAGACAATGTAAATCTCTACATCATACAGCAAGTAAACAGAAATGTCGACTGCTGTGATGGTGCTGTGGGTGGAAACATTCAGATTAACAGATGTACAGATGGTAATATGTAAAAAGATCCCTTTCTTACATTACTAAAGGAGGGAAATATGAGAGGCTCATTGTTACACATGCTTTAAGAAAAAAGCATACCAAAACAAAGTTACATACCAAAAGCATACCAAAACAAAGTCCTTTCTCAAGTTTTCTGGGTTAAAAGATGCATGGAGTACCCAGTCAAAGCAAAAAGTCAGAGTTTTATGACATGTCAGCTTTAAGTGATCAAATAATCTCCAGCAGTCAGAGAGATTGATGTGTTTCATGCAGCTCTGTGTGGTGGAGAAGTGCTGACAACGGGTGATTTTTCAGCCAGACGACCAGCAGCAAATCTGTGGTAATTAAGCTTCTGTAATGCACCTTGAAAGAGTATGAGTGTAGCCTTTACAGAAGCTTTTCACAATGCATGTCAAAGGCTGCTCACACTCTCTTTTTCTCCGGGTCGGACAAAGGGCTTGTTTTCACATTAAGTAGTAAACATAGGAAAAACTCTGCTTGCACTCAGCAGCCTTACACAAAATGAACACATTAGATTAGATTCAGCACTTTCGAACTCTGACAGAAGACTGGTGGTGTGACCAGAACTTTAAACATTGTTTTTTTAGTTAACTTCCTTATCATGAGTAGATAAATGTAATCAGAGCAAACTTAGGCTGCATTTACCCTGCAGATCTTGATGGTCAAATCTGATTTTGTGACTGTATCTGATTTTTTTGACGAGCTGCTTACATCATCTTTTAAACGTGACTTGTATCCGATTGTTTGCATTTACATTGGACATGGCAAAGACGCAATGACTAGGAAAAAAAAGAGCGGGCGCTGACTGACAGCTGATAATAAAAGAGCGCTCTTTTCTCCATTCCTGTTTCTGTTCGCAGGATTTCTTTTTTGTTATTCTTTTTGACAGGTTGTTTTATGGCATAAAAGTTCTCATTTGCCCATCTTCCTTTAATGTTCTTACTGTGTTTTGCTTTTTTTTAAACCAGTAGGCATCTTAATGTAAAGTCCATGGCGTGATTTATGCACATGATGTTTGCAACAGTTTTAGTTTATATCAGTTACATGGTGGATATTGCTCTCTCTCACTCTCTCTCTTGTTAACATGCTTAAATACTTGTGCTACATGACAATATAAAAGTTTTTTTAGCCCTCGTATAATATGAGATTTAAGGTTTGGGACTCTGGACTTTGGGAAGTCTGTTATGAAATGAAAGCGTCAGAGTCGACGTCATTCGCTATGGTTTTTAATGATGCACGACTCGCATTGACAGGTGAAAATCCGATCTAACTGCTTACGCTGCAGACACGAGGGCATGGATCCGATTCATATCGGATAAATTTCCACATACGAACAAGGCCTGAATCTGATTTGAGTACACTGGAATCCATGTGATTTTTTCCTGATTACACGTACATGGGCCATCTTCGATCTGTGCCACATGGGAGAAAAAAATCGGAAATGGGTCAGTTGAACCATGTAACCGAGAGTAAATGCAGCCTTAAAGAACCAGTTTATAAACAATCATTGTTACAGGAAATTATTAATCTGGTTTGTGGTGGTTTTGATGCTTGTGTAATCTTTATGTTATCTTACTGTCTTCCTAAAAGGGTACAAAACTTCAAAACGCATTAAAAATGTGTGAGTCAAAAGCTCATTTCAACATAGAATTAATCATCTAAAAATATCATCAACTTTAAACATTTTTTTTTAAAACTTCTCAACTGTGGTGGGTGTAAAAATGACATATTAATGAAATAAAGATATTTGTGTTTAATTGTATTGTATATATATTTTTTTTCATGTATGCATTTCTTATTAACATTTTGGTCTTAATTAAATTAAATTAAATTAAATTAAATTAAATTAAATTAAATTAAATTAAATTAAATTAAATTAAATTAAATTAAATTAAATTTAGGGCGACGCAGTGGCACAGTAGGTAGTCGCTGGAAGGTCGCTGGTTCGAGCCTCGGCTGGGTCAGCTGGCGTTTCTGTGGGGAGTTTTGCGTGGGTTTCCTACGGGTGCTCCGGTTGCCCCCACAGTCCAAAGACATAAAGTACAGGTGAATTGGGAAGGCTAAATTGTGCCAACTGACCCAGCCGGCTCGAACCAGCGACATTCTTGCTACCCACTGCACCATTGTGACGTTTAATTTAATTTAATTTAATTTAATTTAATTTAATTTAATTTAATTTAATTTAATTTAATTTAATTTAATTTAATTTAATTTAATTTTGACTTTAATTTTAATTTTAATTTTAATTTAATTTAATAACTTAGTTTTTTTATTCTATTTAGTGAGGCAACATTTCTAATTTTTGAGTAATTTAGTACTTTGATTTTTATTTTTCATTCAGCAACATTTCTTATTTACATATTTTATTTTATTTTTTGTGACTTTACTACTTTATATTATTATTTCAGTCAGTTAGACATAATTTCAAATTTTCATGAAGGTCTTCAATGTCAATTACTAAGAAAACTTAGTTTGAATAGTTTAAGCTAACAAAAACCTCACTGTGTCAGACAATCATTAACTTTAGAAAGAGCAGCTCCAGCATGTGGTTGAATTATCTACATCATTATTTGGGATTAAACCCTGGATTTCAGATGAATCCTGGATCTTACCGGCGTACTCAGGGTCCACATGAGGAGGGTAGAAGCGGAAGTTGATGAAGAAAGGAATAGGCACACCGAATTTGAACCACTCCACAACATAGGGAGTCTGCTGGCCGTTTAGGGGGTGGCTCACGTCACATCCCAAAACAACGCTCTCTCCTGCACGGGCCGTCACAAACTGGGGCTCCTCTCTCACTCCGTGGGCACCTGGACACAAAAAAACACACACACATTCACTCAGCACAGTCTTTAAAAGATTAAATTATTGCATGTGCCTTGTAATCATTAATTAAGATAGTTTTCCCCTTCTCTTAAAGTGCATGACTGATATGATATGACTGACGAGAGGGCGGTCCTATCAATCACATGAGATCCAACAATATATAACCACAGCCATCCAAGCAAATTCAAATGAATAAAACCAAACCATGTCCTGTAGTTATTCCTGTTCAAGTAGCAATTTTACACTCATGTTGATTTAAAGAAGGTTACTGCTTAAAGCAAAACTTTTTTTTCCACTGCAGGAATATAATTAGCAGATTTAAATGTCCCAGTGTACATCAACCAAACTAAAGAATGAATTGGTATGTCGTCATTTTGAACAAATCAGGCCAAACTATGTTTGTTTGGCGCTTCGGCCGGTTAACACCTTCAAACTGCCATTAGTATATGGCACTGATGGAATCGTTGGGTTTGAGATTCCACCAAAAATACGCAAATGTTTAATGTTATTAGGGTGTAATGGTTCATTGGTATTCATATCATTTTGCTGTAGTACTTTTGGTTCCTGTTTACACATCTGCCAAATGCAAATGGCTATATTTACCTCATTCGTCTTCATATATCAGCACGAAAGACGTATACGATGTATGTGCATTTGTAGCAGAAGAATAGAGAGATGCATCTTACAGCAACCACTTGCAACACAATTTGACTACCACAGAATATGATAATGAACAACATAACTAGTTGGCTTGGCGTTAATGTATAATGTTATACAGTATTACACGAGTGTTTGCCCAGCTTACATCATCCATCATACGTTGTATACATCAGTCACGCATAACGTGCATCTAGCTGCCATCTTAAGTCTGTGATTAGAGTATATGATTTAAAAATTTGAAATTTTTCTGTTACAAAAACTCATCTGCTTAATAAGTAGCCATCAAACAACAGTTAAAGAGGACCTATTATGCACCTTTTTACAATACGTAAAATAAGCCTCTGATGTCTCTAGAGCAGGGGTCACCAACCTTGTTCGTGGAGAGCTACCTTCCTACAGAATTTAGCGCCAACTCTGATTAACCACACCTGAACCAATTAATTAGGACCTGCAGTAGCACTTGATAATTGCAGACAGGTGTGTTTGGTCAGACTTAAGCTGCGGTCACACTTGACTTTTCTTCCCATAGACTTCCATTCATACGCACGCGAATGCGTCAGACCGGAAACGCGGGGTCATGCGTCGAGTTTCGCATGTTGCTGCGGTGCAAAGTTCAAGCTTGGTGAACTCTAACCTGCTAAATCGGATCACTTGACTGCGTGAGAGCAATTGAGGATCAAAACAGGACCGCTCTGGGCAAAAATGTAAAACATGGAGCAATCGCTTGCTTTTTTAAATGTCTAATAAGCTTGTTTGATCCCGCCCCTTTTCGTAGCGCCACACGACAGAATTTCGCACACACAAAGCCCGGTGTGACCGTAGCTTTAAGGTGCGGTCACACTTGACTTTTCCTCCCATAGACTTCCATTCATACGCACGCGAATACGTCAGACCGGAAACGCGGGGTCATGCGTTAAGTTTCGCAAGTTGCTGCGGTGCAAAGTTCAAGCTTGGTGAACTCTGACCTGCTAAATCGCATCACTTGACTGCATGAGACCAATCGAGGATCAAAACAGGACCTCTCTGGACAGAAATTTAAAACATGGAGCAATCGCTGGCTTTTTTAATGTCTAATCATCTTGTTTAATCCCGCCCCTTTTCGCAGCGCCGCACGACAGAATTTCGCACACACAAAGCCCGGTGTGACCGTAGCTTTACAA